>NC_073303.1:68876058-68933558 GCF_027595985.1 Sorex araneus
CGCCCTTGTAAGTGATAAGTTTCACTTCATTTACGCTTTATCTTGGTTACAGTCCATGTTTCAACACATAACTCACTATTGTTGCTAGGGTTTCCCCCCAAGAAAAGACAGTCCCACTGTCAAGGAAGCATTTGATGACTCTCCATTGCTGAGAATGTAGAGATATTAAGTCCCGCTGTTTGTTACATAACTTTTCTATTTTTTTTCCCCCTCGTCCCGCGCCACCGAGATCACGCCTGTTTAGTAATCACCACGCTGCCTGACAAAGGGAAAACAAACCAAAAAAGATGGTTATTTCTCGTCATCAGCCGGCGTGGGGCTCTGGCTTAGTTGATAGTCTGGTAGAATGTCTGCCAGCAGTTTCTGGAACCAAAAGTAATACGCTGGTATCGGGCCCCGGCTCAAGATTCCACCAGCGTCCCACTGTTCCAAGTACATAATAATTTATTCCCTTGTATCCCATTCCCACGCCACCAGGTCCGTGTCAGCTTAATGGACATCATACTATGGTTAACGCCACGCCGCGTTTCTTCCCGAGAAAGAAGGATATTTCTTCTCAGCCGGTGTGGGGATATGGCTTAGTTCAGTCTATAGAGATGGCTACCACTTTGGTAGCCTTCAATATTTCAGCAAAAGACTTACTATTCTTGTTAGGATTTCCCACCAAAGTCCGACCCGTTAAAAGGGAACCATTTCATATTGGTGATGATTAAATGACAATAGGTTGCTCGGCCATGGCAGCGGCCTCGCGGCTTTGAATTTCTGCATAAAGTCCAGGGAAAGTACAGCCAGAAATTACACGTCGCTACAAACTTTAACCCTATTATGGTCCCCCCAAAGTCCAACCCATTACAAAGGAACCATTTCATATTGCTGATAATTAGATGACATTAGGCTGCTGCAGCCGCGCGGTTTTGGATTTCTATATGAAGTCCAGGGAAAATTCTTTTGGTAATTGCATCACTCGCTGGCAGCGCCTGGGCCAGAACCTCCGAGCACACAGTTTGGAGGCATTTTGGGGGCGCCGCTCGTGTCCAAAGTGGTTTGGTTGTCTCCGGGGTCGATTTCGCGTGGGGCCGGAAAGGAGCGTCCCCACATGGCTCTGTGCTTAAATCTGAGCACATTTTTGCATGAGGGAGTCCTGGGTCTAAACTCTGCTACGAAATAGTCTTTGGAGCACCACCAGGAGTAACCTCTGAGCATGTAGAGAGGAAGGGACCCTGAGTACCACAGGATGTGACCCAAGAAGCAAACACAATTTTTTTTCAGTGTAATCATTGAGGTTGACTATATAGAAAATAGTATCACTTAACTGGTCTTTGAGTAAGCAATATAACCTATTCTTCAGCCCATGGAGTCATCAAGAAAATGGTAACTATTTACCCTGAATTATTTAACTAGTAGATTTATTCCACTGATGAAGATGAAAAAGAGTACAAATAAAACATTTGGGATTACTGGACTGGTAAATTAGCCTATCGTAGTCTTAGTGCTGATTTTATAGTTTTGTGTATCATGCGTCATATGCTTTCACTTGTTTAACTATTTTATTTTATTTTTATTTATTCATTTATTTATTTATTTTGCTTTTTGGGTCATGCCTGGCGATGCACAGGGGTTACTCCTGGCTTTGCACTCAGGAATTACCCCTGGCGGTGCTAGGGGACCATATGGGATGCTGGGATTAGAACCCGGGTCAGCCGAGTGCAAGGCAAACGCCCTACCCGCTGTGCTATTGCTCCAGCCCCCAACAATTTTATTTTATTAATTTGTTTTTTTAGGGGCCAAGTCTAGTGGTGCTAAGGGCTTACTCCTAGTTCTGTGCTCAGGGATTGCTCCTGGTGAGGCTTAAAGGATCTTATATGGTGCCGGGGATCAAACCTGGGTCGGCCACATGGAGGACTTACCCCCTACCCCCTGTACTATCACTGTGATCCTTGCACATGCTCTCATTTTGCATAAATTAGAAAACTATTTCAGTCACTTGAAGAAAGGACATCATTCCTTTTAAAATCCTAGAAAAATTATTGATAATTAAAAAATTTTTTAATTGTAGGTACCATGATTTACAATATTGTTAATGACAGAGTGTCATACATAGTGTTCCACACCATACCCTCTACCAGAGTGACCCCCATCCCCCCTTTGGTATATAAATCTTTCTTGATATTAATCTCAATATCCTATTAGGCTGTGGGTTTTTATTTGTTTGCTTGTTTGTTTTGCTTTGAGGCCACTCAGGGCTTATTCCTGCCTCTGCACTCAGGGACCACTGGTGAGTCTTGGGTACCATATAGAGTGCCGGGGCTGAAATATACAAGAAGCACCTTACTTCCTGTGCTATCTCTCCAGCCCATAGGCTGAGGGGTTGTTTTTTTTTTCTTTTTTTTGGGGGGTCACACCCAGCGATGCACAAGGGTCACTCCTGGCTCTTCACTCAGGAATTACCCCTGGTGGTGTTCAGGGGACCACATGGGATGCTGGGAATCGAACCCGGGTCGGTCGCGTGCAAGGCAAACGCCCTACCCTCTGTGCTATCACTCCAGCTCCATATAGGCTGAGTTTTAATACAGGCATTTAGACAAATTTGACCACCTCTATCTATCTACCTATACACGCGTATTAAATAGACTAGATGAGAAAATGCTAAACCATCACTTTCATTCTTGGTTAATCTCTAGTGAGGTTGAGGAGGAATTTTTAGCAACAACAGCAAAACGGAGACCGGTGTTTACAAGTAAGCAATGGTCTAGTAGTGACAGTATCCAGGCTTGAAGGACTGGCAGTAGACAAAGGGAAAGGAGGGGGAGGGGCACTCCAGAGATGATAATGGTGGGGATGAAGGCAGAAACAACAATAAGAAAAAAGATGCAGTTGTAGGACAACTCTCAGTTCAGTGAGCGAGTGAGAGTGTGATATGGGCAACCCACGCCGAGTTAGTCGCTTAGCGCTAAGCAAGACAAGCGTGCAAGCCAGAAGAGACGTTGGCACTGACCCAGTCAGACTATTGGAGTCACTCCTGATTTGCCAGTGGAGGACCCAAGTAGCGATCAGGAGCTTCACCTGGAAGGAGGAAGCGCCTCAGTGAAACAAACAACCTTGCGGCTACATTTGTGCTCAGAGAGTACGAAAGCGAGTGGGAGACCTTTGAAAAGAGGAAATGCCCCTGGGGTAGTGAGAAAAACAAACAACAAAACCCTTGACTTACTCAGTTTCCTGACCTCTGTATCCCGCTTGCCCAGAAGGAGGGGCTACTGGAAGCCTTAGCCCCACCACCCACCCCCCAGCCTCCAGAAGCAGCCCAGTGACAGAGTCTGTCTTATGTGTGATGTGCGTGATGTTCTGGGTTCATATGTGTGATGTTCTGGGTTCCATCCTTGCCCTGCAAAAACAAAACTCAGGCCTCACCTAACCTGAGAAATCAAATGCTTCTTAGCCTCTAGGCTACATCGGATGGTTGAGAAACAGATTCTTCCCTCTTGGCAGCCAACTTTGATTATTTTGTCCTTGTTTTTGAAATGTGTGTGATCACCTTGGTTCACTGGGCTTCTTCCTTCCTATTATTAAGCACTTGACTCTATCCCTTATAATTTTCCTTCTTTGAATGATCTATTTCCTTATAGGGATTGTACCTACTTTGCTCTTTCAATTTTTAAATTTCTATTTTTAATAAGATGCATTTAGTATTGAGTACATATATGAGCAAGCCATTTTTCAAGGCAACATTTGAGTGGGATAGCAGGTAAGAGGAATAAAATAGAGAAGAACAGAAAGAAGCTATCAATAACACAATTTTTCCCAAATTCGTATGTGCTTTGAGTTTAAAATACAAATAAATGCAACACAAAAATTTTGAAGCTAGTACAAGAAAACTAACAAAATATATTTCAGCCAGTATGCGATACTATAAAAACCAACATTGTATTATTCAGCCAGTATGCGATATTGTCGAAACCAACATTGTATTATTTGTTATAATATTGAAATTATAATATTTTAGATAAATTATGGTTAAAATTATTTCATGTTTTCTTAAAATTTTTTTCATTTTTTTCTTCTTAAAACCTGTATTTGTTTTAATGTAGAAGAAAGCCATAACTATTAATACAATTATGGAAATAACATTAATTAGGTAATAAAGCTGAATATTAAATAGTAAAATCAATGGACTCCACGCCAGGCTGTTTTCACTGTGGGGGGAGTGGAGGTAAGAACCCTCCTTGCCCCAAGGAACCCAGCAGCCCAGGTTCAGCCGACATCCACTACCCAATCACCGCCATGCTCCAGGCCGCTTTCCGGACACATTATAAGACACTTCCTACCCATTTTCCATAAGTACCACACCATATTTGATGGAGTTCAGACAGTAGGCAACAAATCATAGATAGTTTTATATATATATGTATATATGTGTGTGTGTGTGTGTGTGTATACACACACCTCTCAGAGAGCCCGGCAAGCTACCGAGAATATCCTGCCTACACGGGCAGAGCCTGGCAAGCTACCCGTGGTGTATTCGATATGCCAAAAACAGTAAAGATAGGTCTCATTCCCCTGACCCTGAAAGAGCCTCCAATCATTGGAAAAGATGAGTAAGGAGAGGCTGCTAAAATTTCAGGGCTGGGAGGAATAGAGACGTTACTGGTAGACGGGATCTTTCCATTCAGGTGGGAGGATGGGACCACAGCAGTGCTGAGTTGGGGATGGAATCCAGGGGTCCCCAAAGCCAAGTGCTCTGGCCCATTGAGTCACCTCCCTGTACCCTTCCTCCTCCCACCCCTGCCACCTTGTTCTTGTCATGTGCCCTTGCAAAGGTGAAAGTGTTTCCTGAAATTCAAAAAACAGAATAAACCTGGAAAAACTGAAAAGCCGATGGTAAATGTCATCATCTCCATTGGACGATTTACCTTTTCTGGGTCTGCAGAACTAGTTCAAAAGGCTCTACCACATGCTTTGCATGCTGCAGCCCCAGGTTGGATCCCTATTGCTACCTGGTACCCGGAACACTGCCGGGAGCAAGCTCTGAGCGTCAGGGAGGTGGTCGTAGCCCCCTAGGACCAACACACGTGGCCTCCAAACAAAAACCAATCTTTATGCATTTGTCTTAAGTTACTCTCTATCTCACTCGCTCTCTTGCTCTCTCACTCTCTCTCTCTCTCTCTCTCTCTTTCTCTCTGGAGTAAAATAGTTTTGTTGAAGGAAGGAGAATAAGAGATTCTCTGGTATAAGAAAAAAAAGCCCCAAAGTTAAGGAACTTTGTGCCCAAAGCAAGATGCGGGCAGCCTGAGGGTGAGTGCTTAGAGAAACTCTGGATGAAGCATGGGCACTTTCTTACTGTCTTCAAGTATTTACTTCTGGGGCAGGGAGAGAAGTCAGTGGTCCGGAGCACAGGCTGAGCGTGCCGAAGCCCTCCACCCCCCCACCCCATCTGATCGCCAGAGCAATAGTTTCCCCCAGCACTCCTGGGCTGGGGCTAACTCCGGAGGGCTGACTCCGGAGGGATGGCCCCAAAACAAAGGGGAAAAAATTAACTCATGCAAAGTATATTCTCTGCTCAGAATAGGATACAAGTGTACATCGATAATAGATAAATACCACAAGACAAGTGCCTAAACTTCTCTAGGATCTCTCCAGACCTAATATCTCTATATCTATCTATCTATCTATCTATCTATCTATCTATCTATCTATCTATCTATTTATATATATAAATTCTTTTTTTTAATTTTATTTTTTTTTATTTTTTTTATTGAGTCACCATGTGGAAAGTTACAAAGTTTTCAGGTTTAAGTCTCAGTTATACAATGCTCGAATACCCATCCCTTCACCAGTGCACATATTCCACCACCAAGAATCCTTTTCAACACTTTTAATTGCTTTCATTTGGGGACACATACCCAGCAGTTCTTGGGATTTACTCCTTGGCTCTGTGCTCAGGGACCAGCCTGGGCTTGCTCAGGGGACCATACGTGGTGCCAGGTATCGACCCAGGGCCGGATGTGTGCAAGACAAGCACCCTCCCCCTACCCTGTCTCTCTGACCCCTTGCACACATTTCTCTAAGTGAGCAGTGCCTTGAAGGGCCTGTCTTGAAGGCTTGAAACTGAGAGTTTTGACCTGGGCCCGCCCGCGTGAGTAGGCCTGGCCAGTGACGAGCGACAAGGCCCTGCCACCCGCTGCCAGGGTGCGGCCTCCACCCTGCAGATTTCAGGTGATGCTGGGTAACCTGGACCAGTGCAAGCTGAAGAGAAGGACCTGGAGTCCCAGCTAGGGTCAGCACCCCAGTTCTGGCCAAGGGCACAGTCTGACTTGCAAAATTGTACAGCAGGTAGTGCAGGGTGCTCCTGGCCTGTAGGGGTGTGACTTGGCTTCTGGCAATCTGTTTCTCTGCTAGGAACCAGCATTCCTACTGGTTGTCTCTCCCCACCCCCCCACCCCAACTGAGCCATTTCCCAGGGGTGGGGTGGGTGGGGCTCCTCTGGAATTCACCCTCAGGGCCTGTTTCTGTGGCATCCCCCAGCACTGCTACCAGCAAGGGCGAGGGGCAGGCGGGCTGTTCCTGACAGTGACCCCTGTGTAAATATTTTGCCTCCTGTCCTCATGTTGTAAGCATAGGATCAGGGGGTTGGAGTGCTGGCTGATTGCTCCTTCCTGCCTTAACCCCTGCTCCCCAGGACAAAGTCCCATGCCTCAGAGATCTTTTTCCAATTTTAGCTTACTGTCTATGGTGTGTTTCTTTCTTTCTTTCTTTCTTTCTTTCTTTCTTTCTTTCTTTCTTTCTTTCTTTCTTTCTTTCTTTCTTTCTTTCTTTCTTTCTTTCTTTCTTTCTTTCTTTCTTTCTTTCTTTCTTTCTTTCTTTCCGTCCTTCTTTCTTTCATTCAAATTTTTTTAGTTGAATCACCATGGGATACACATTTACAAAGTTCTTCATGATTGGGTTTCAGTCATATAATGTTCCAACACCTGTCCCTTCATCAGTGTACATTTCTACCACCAATGTCCCCAGTTTCCTTCAGCCCTCCCTCCACCTGCCTCTAGGACAGGCACTTTTCTTTCTTCTCTCTCTCTCTCTCTCTCTCTCTCTCTCTCTCTCTCTCTCTCTCTCTCTCTCTCTCTTTCTCTCCCCCCGCTCCATCTGTCTGTCTGTCTGTCTCTGTTCTCTTTCCTTTGGGGCCTCATGGTTTGCAATACAGATACTAAAAGGTTATCAGTTAATATCCCTTTATCTATTTTCAACACACAGTTCCTGTCTAAAATGATCATTTCCAACTATTATTGTCATACTTGTCCTTTCTCTATCCTAACTAACCTTTGCCCCCCCAGATACTCTCGTGGCAACCTTCCAACCGTTGAACAGTCCTGGCCCCTGTTTTTCACGGCCTTGTCTATGTCCCCGGCCTCTCACACCATTCTGAGCTCGTCTTTCTCCACCCATCAGGATGTTCTTATTTTGTCCCTTACTGGGAAAGCTTTGTACACTAGCAGGTTTTTATTTTATTTGTTTGTTTGTTTGTTTTGTTCCTGGCTGTGGTTAGGGTCTACTCTCAGCTACATCCTAGGGAATCTCTTTGGCGGCGCTCAGGGAACTGTGAGGTACAAGGACTTAAACTCTGATCTCTTGTGTACAAAGTGTGTGGGCAGCCCAGTGGGTGTTCTCTCCAGCCCTCTCCACTGGCAAAAATAATGTTCAGAGATCCAGTGCGGGGGCGAAGGTGCTGGCCTTGAATGCAGCCGACCGGGTCCCAGGCAACACTGTGGTCCCTTGGGTACTGCCAGGAGTGACTCCTGAGCTAGAAGCAGAAGGAAGTCTTGCGCACCAGCAAGTATGACCCCCCCACATATTCCACCCTACTGCCCTGCCGAAAACCCAAATAAATGCAGAAATAAGGACAGGGAGATGGCACAGAGGGCTGGAATATAGACTCTGCGTGCTGGAGCCCTCGTTCTGATTCTTCAAACTTCACAGTTCTCTGAATACCGTGAAACTGACTCCTGAACACTGAACACTGAACTGGGAATAGTTTCCACACCACCGCATGTAGCTCCCAAAGCAAAAGCAAACAAATAAATGAATTCAAAAATAAAAAAAAACTAGTCAAAATGACATCTGCACTTATATGTTCATCGCAGCACTGTTTCCAATAGCCAGAATCTGGAAAAAACCCGAGTGCCCTAGAACAGATGACTGGTTAAAGAAACTCTGGTACATCTATACAATGGAATACTATGCAGCTGTTAGGAAAAATGAAGTCACAAACTTTGCATATAAGTGGATCAACATGGAAAGTATCATGCTAAGTGAAATGAGTCAGAAAGAGAGAGACAGACATAGAAAGATTGCACTTATCTGTGGAATATAAAATAACAGAGTAGGAGACTAACACCCAAGAATAGTAGAAATAAGTACCAGGAGGTTGGCTCCATGGCTTGGAAGCTGGTCTCACATGCTGGGGAAAAGGCAGCTCAGATAGAGAAGGGAACACCAAGTAAACTGTGGTTGGAGACCCTACAACACCCAATTTGAGAGAGAGAACAAAATGGAATACCCTGCCACAGAGGCAGGGTGGGGTGGGGGGAGATGGGATTGGGGGGTGGGAGGGATACTGGGGGTTTTGGTGGTGGAGAATGGGCACTGGTGGAGGGATGGGTTCTCGAACATTGTATGAGGGAAACACAAGCATGAAAATGTGTAAATCTGTAACTGTACCCTCATGGTGATTCACTAATTAAAAAATAAATTAATTAAATTAAATTTTAAAAAAATAAAGAAAACTACTTAAAGCTTTGTAATAAAGCTTTTATTTTGTTGTCTACAGGAGCAAATGGGATACCATAGTCCTAATAAATATATCTCAATGGTAACATACATACCCTGTGTGGAAAGAAAGAAAGAAAGAAAGAAAGAAAGAAAGAAAGAAAGAAAGAAAGAAAGAAAGAAAGAAAGAAAGAAAGAAAGAAAGAAAGAAAGAAAGAAAGAAAGAAAGAAAGAAAGAAAGAAAGAAAGAAAGAAAGAAAGAAAGAAAGAAAGAAAGAAAGAAAGAAAGAAAGAAAGAAAGAAAGAAAGAAAGAAAGAAAGAAAGGAAGGAAGGAAGGAAGGAAGGAAGGAAGGAAGGAAGGAAGGAAGGAAGGAAGGAAGGAAGGAAGGAAGGAAGGAAGGAAGGAAGGAAGGAAGGAAGGAAGAAATCTTGCTTGACATAGAAAAGAAAAAAGAAACTAATTTCCTGCTTTTGAGTACAAAAGATGAGGCCATTGCTTTGAAATTCTTACAGATTTGGGGAAATTTTTGGCAATTTTCAGGTCTCATTCTAAAGCAGAAATAGTGTTTTCTGTGATGACATTGGAGATAAAGGCTCTGTGCCCGAGAAGACAGGCTGGTATCATTAATGGACCCACTGGCACCTAACACTCAGCTCCTCTCAGGCACAATACAGCGACTTTAACCTGAGCTGACATCTGTTTCCTGATGCTTATATCTAAGCCAGACATAGAATACACCTAGGACATCTCTTAAGATGTAACCTAAAAAAGTGTGTGTGTGTGTGTGTGTGTGTGTGAAAGAGGGGGGGGGGTTGGGCTGTGAGGGAACTGCAGAAAGTTGGGGCTTCTTTCTTAGGCTGCATTCTTAGGGGCTGGACCCCGACATTGGGCAATACCTGAGGGATTGCTCCTGACTTTGCTTTACCCCTATACTATCTCCTAGGCCCCCAGGATGTGACCCCAAACTATTTGTACCTAGGTTTCTAATGATGAAACCTCTGACGTCATATCTTGGACTTCACAGTTGCCCCATGACCACATGCCCCATGAGTCAACCTAATGAAACCAAGCAGATTCTGTATTCATCCGTGGCTCACTGACCCCGATATCTTCCCCGAAAGTAGGACACCTCCATTAGGAAATGCCGCGGGGGACTCCTTCCTCTGTTAAAGCAATCCCTTACCACCCCAGGACAGCTTCTAGCAAGGAGGCCTCCCTTCCAGCTAAGTCAGTTGTTCTCAACTCTAGTAGAACTTGTATCACTAAGCATGGGGAAGTATGGGAAAAGAGATCACTATGTTCCATCAACTCCAATTAACTCAGCATGTTTGGGACTATGGCCAATGCTTTTACTAAACACTAATGTGCTTTTTTTTCTTTCAGCAATCCCCATGGTTACAAGCCACTAGCCACTAGTTTAAGCAATCAAGATTTTTTTTTTCTTTTTGGGTCACACCCAGCGATAATCAGGGATTATCCCTGGCTCTGAACTCAGGAATTACTCCTGGCTGTGCTCGGGGGACCATATGGGATGCTGGAATCAAACCGGGGTTGGCCGTGTGTAAGGTAAACGCCCTACCCGCTGTGCTATTGCTCCAGCCCTGCAATCAAGATCTTTCAAGGAACAGACAGAACAAAACTCTATCAACGTGGAAGTTCTGTGCTGCTATTCAAACTAGAAGACTCGGTGTTCAGGCATACACAGTATCGGAGTAGGAACTCTCTGGACACTTTCTTTGGTATTATCATCAGTTACAGTGTCCCCTCATGCTTGGGAACTCCTATCATCTATAAATAACACTAACATCTGTAACTGAGCGGTACCAGTAGAGTTTATGCTCATCTGCTTGCCAGTATCTGGGCTGGCTGTAACCACATGTCTATATGCTTTTATGTAGCATCCACCAGAAACTACTGAAGACTGCTGGCTTTGGATTTCTTCCAAATACTAAGTTTTCTTTTTCTCCACCCTCATCTTTTGTATCAAATGTGTGCTGTCTATGATTAATTACCTTTTGTCCTGTCTGCTTAGCCCGGAATCACTGCTCCATGGAGATCTTTGTTCTACATTACTGGCTCCAAAATGAGGCTAACCTAGCCAGACACAGCCATCGTCACTGCTTGCTTACCTTCAAAACCACCCACATTAGTATCACTGTGACATGATATTCTCATGCTGAGAAATTTAAAACAAAACACCTTTGTAGAATTCACTTAAATTCTCAATTCATTTTGTTTGCTTGCTTGTTTGTTTGTTTGGGGGCCACACCTGGAGATGCTCAGGGGTTACTGCACTCAAGAATTACTCCTGGAGTTGCTCGGGGACCATGTGGAATGCTGGGGATCGAACCTGGGTCTGCTGCATTCAAACCCTATCCACTGTACTGTCTCTCCACTCTGGAAATTTCAACTCATTTTAATAATTTTTTGATGAGTTTATGACAGTAAGATATTTTTCCTCCCCTCTGCAGAATGCTTTATGACATTCTAGACAGTTAGATAAGTTTTTCTGTGTTCAGCAAAAGAGTGTTAGTCTCTATGGACTTCAAGTTACTCATCTTTGAAATTAAAAAGTTGGTCAAAATAATCAAATCACTTATACAATCTATTTATTCCCCACTCCACGAGACTCCTCCTAGGCAACATCCATCTGGCATTGTTTTTAACAGAACACATTCCGTCTAAAGGAGGTGTATCTGTTGGCAGCCTGCCTCATGAGCTGGGGGAGAAGGCAGCTGGGATAGAGAAGGGATCACTAAGGCAATGACGGTTGGAGGGACGCTTGGGAAGGGGGATGTGTGCTGAAAGCAGACAAAGGACCAAACATGATGGCCTCTCACTGTTTGTATTGCAAACCATAATGCCCAAATGTAGAGAGAGATTACGAAGAAAATTGTCTGCCTTAGAGGGAGGGGAAGGGGTGGGATGTGGTGGGGGGGGCAGAGGCAAGGGAAGGGATACTGGGGCCATTGGTGATGGAAAATGTGCACTGGTGGAGGGATGGGTGTTCAATCATTGTATGACTGAAACTCAAATATAAAAACTTAGTAATTGCATCTCGCGATGATTTAATAAATAAATAAGTAAAAAAATTAAATAAAGAAGGTGTATCAAAATCTAATTCTACTAATAAATGTGACTGAGAAAAATGCCTTTTTTTATTATTAAAACTGCTACCATTTATTTTTTTTTTTTTTACAAAAGGCTTTAAAGCTTTGTAAGTGAGACAGTAAAAAGAAAATCATTTTAAAATAAAATAGGGTAGGGGCTGGAGCGATAGCACAGCGGGTAGGGCATTTGCCTTGCACGCAGCCGACTCGGGTTTGATTCCCAGCATTCCATATGGTCCCCTGAGCACCGCCAGGGGTAATTCCTGAGTGCAGAGCCAAGAGTGACCCCTGTGTATCGCCAGGTGTGACCCAAAAGGCAAAATAATAATAATAATAATAATAATAATAAAACAAAATAGGGTAGTTAATAGGGTAGTTAGAGATGGTGGGAGTAGTTTGGGTCTCAAAGAAAGATAATTTATATGTTTAAAAGTCCTCCAGTTGGGGGGTTATTTTACTGTTAAGTGGTTTATATAGCAAAATTTAGTAAAATGACAAAAAATACATTTTAGTAAAATGTCTAAACAGCTCAACAACAACAACAATAAAAGAGAGTTTGACAAGCTTTAAAGCTTTATAAATGAAAGATACACTTAGCAATTAAGAAAAAAAAATTACCCAACCTCAAGCTCTACTACAAAGTGGTGATAATTAAAACTGCACGGTACTGGAACAAAGGCAGAGCAGTAGACCAATGGAACAGGTTAGAATACCCTTCCACAAAACCTCAAATATATGATCATCTAATCTTTGATAAGCGAGCAAGAAATGTAAAGTGGAGCAAAGAAAGCCTCTTTAACAAATGGTGCTGGCAACACTGGGCAGCTACACGCAAAAAAAGGGGCTCAGACTTATACCTAACATCATGCACAAAAGTCAGATCAAAATGGATTAAAGACATAACATTAGACCAGAATCCATAATGTAAATTGAAGACAAGGTGGGCAAAACCCCCCAAGACATTGAAGCTACAGGCATCTTCAAAGAGGACTTGCCACTGACCAGGCAAGTGGAAACAGAGAAACAAATGGGACTATCTTAAACTAAGAAGCTTCTGTACCTGAAAAGATACAACGACCAGAATACAAAGACAGTGTACAGAATGGGAAAGGATTTTCACCCAATACCCATCGGATAAGGGGTTGATATCAAGGATTTACAAGGCACTGATTAAACTTCACAAGAAGAAAACATCCAACCCCATCAGAAAATGGGGCGATGAAATGAACAGAAACTTTCTCAAGGAATAAATCCGAATGGTTAAAAGACACATGAAAAAATGCTCCTCATCACTAATCATCAGGGAGATGCAGATCAAAACAACAATGAGATACCATCTCACACCACAGAGACTGGCCCACATCCAAAAGAACAAAAGTGACCGGTGTTAGTGCGGATGTGGGGAGAAAGGGACTCTCTTTCACTGCTGGTGGAAATGTCGACTGGTTCAGCCCTTTTGGAAAACAGCATGGATGCTTTTCAAAAAATTAGAAATTGAGCTCCCATTTGACCCAGCAATACCACTTCTGGGACTATATCCCGCAGATGCAAAAAAGTATATTAAAAATGACATCTGCACCTATATGTTCATTGCAGCACTGTTCACAATAGCCAGAATCTGGAAAAAACCCGAGTGCCCAAGAACAGATGACTGGCTAAAGAAACTTTGCTACATCTACACAATGGAATACTATGCAGCTGTTAGAAAAGATGAAGTCATGAAATTTGCATATAGGTGGATCAACATGAAAAGTATCATGTTAAGTGAAATGAGTCAGAAAAAGAGGGACAGACATAGAAAGATTGCACTCATCTGTGGAATATAAAGTAACAGCATGGGAGACTAACACCCAAGAATAGTAGAGATAAGTATCAAGAGAGTACTCCACGGCTTGGAAGCCGACCTCACATACTAGGTGAAGAAGGAGCTCTGATAGAGAAGGGATCACCAAGCAAAGGGTACTAGGCGGGCCCACTCTAGATGGGAGATACAGGCTGAAAATAGACTATAGACCTAACAAGATGCCTACTTAATACCTCTGTAGCAAACCACAACACCCAAAAAGAGATAGTGAGCAAATGGGAATGCCCTGCCACAGAGGCAGGGTGGGGTGAAGGGGACAGGGTCGGGGGGGGGGGTGTGAAGGATGCTGAGACCATCGGTGGTGGAAAATGGGCACTGGTGGAGGGATGGGCACTCGATCATTGTATGACTAAAATGTAAGCATTAAAACCTATAAGTCTGTAACTTTGTCTCACGGTGATTCACTAGTAAAATAAAATTTAAAAAATTAGGTCACACTGCATTGTGCTCAGGGATCACTCCTGGCAGGAATTGGGGATGGGGGCTGCAGTGCCAGAGACTGAACCCAGATCAGCCACAGGCAAGACAAACCCCTTACTTTCTGTGTCTATGTATCTTACCATACTGTATCTACAGTGTCTCAGAGAACTCTTGATTGACAGATGTGCAAGCTACTGCATTCTCATCCCCAGGTCTTCCTCAGCTTGAAGCTGGCTATAAAGAAAACACTTTTTTCAATGCAATTACTTCTGAACTGAAAAAGAAATATTTTTACTGGTCAATAACATTTCTTCACCTTTAAAAAATAATTTATTATCGTTTAGGGTTTTTTTTAGGGGATGGAGGAGAGGGTTGAGGCCACTTGTGGCAGGCCTCAGAGACGACTCCTGACTCTGTGCTCAGGAATGACCACCGGTGGGGTGTGAATCGGGGTGAACCACATGAAAGTTCAGGGCCTTCACTCCTGCTGTATCTCTCTAGGCCTGCGGTGGTTTCTAAAGCACTTGGACTCAAGATTCTTGTTCTTCATATGCAAATTTTTGAC
Source organism: Sorex araneus (assembly GCF_027595985.1). Lineage (NCBI taxonomy): Eukaryota > Metazoa > Chordata > Mammalia > Eulipotyphla > Soricidae > Sorex > Sorex araneus. Next base: position 68,890,774 of record NC_073303.1, read on the forward strand.
AGAACAGACAGATGTACAGATACTCAACTCCCAACTTTTCAGATGAGAAAGTGAAAGTTAATTTCTTCATACTAAAATAGTTTTCAAATGATTCCTTGTCTGTCATACTTACCAAGTTCTAGAAAAGGGTGGGGTTTTGTTTTGTTTTGTTTTGTTTTTTTCTTAGTTCAGATCTAGAAATTTAGTACCATTCATCTGATTTGAAACTGGATTATTCTGCTAAATATTTTGCCTGCACCTGTGGCGGTTGGAGATTGTGTTATGATTGTGTTTAAGGAACAATCCACAAAAATCCTGAAGGCTTTTCCTCCCTCTGGAGAGGTTGCAATCTGTGCCAAACTGGAAAATCGTGTTATAACCGAACCAACTGGTCAAGAATCTAACTTGAGGAAAAGTTCACTGTAAGTGTCTTCAAAGTAATTTATTCCTGAAAGAAGTGGGGTGGGGGAGAAGGAGCATTCAAGGCAGACCACCCCGAAGGAAGGCATTCTTGGCTAAGGTACAATGTGGGGAGACCAGGAAGAATCTTAGGGTTCCCGGGAGTTTCCAGTAGATGATGAGAGACCATCTCCTCCCACAAAACAGAAGTGGTTTTTCCCCCCCATTACTGAACAGTCCTGAGGACTTCCCCAGGCTCCTCGAGAAAAGGTGAAAAAGTGGGGATCCCCACTCTCGGGGACTCCTGAAGATTCCTTTAGACTGAGGGTCTGGAGCCTCAGTCTACCTAAGCAGCGCTGGAGGAGTGTGTAAAACGCTGCTCCCGGGACCCCATCCCAGCTCAACTTACCCCACCTGGATGCAGATAAGGCACAAGATCCAGGCGGAGGCTATCTCTTTAAATTTTATATTATTTTATTTTGTGTTTTGGTTTTGCGTCCACAGCCAGTATGTTGAGGGCTTAGTCCTGGCTGTATGTCCAAGGGTCACTCCTGACCACGCTAGAGGACCGTATGCAGCCTGGGAAGCTAACAGGAGTCAGCCTTTACCATGTACTATCTCTCTGGCCCCAGTTTAAATGTTTATCTTCTTTTTGGGTCACACCCAGCAATGCTCAGGGGTTACTCCTGGCTCTGCACTCAGGAATTACTCCTGGTGGTGCTTGGGGGACCATATGAGATGCTGGGACATGAACCTAGGTCGGCCACATGCAAGGCAAACGCCCTACTTGCTGTACTATCGCTCCGGCCCCTGACCCCAGGTTTAGAATACTCTGGGTGATGTTAATGTTTAGGAGAGGTCAGGAATCTCTGCTTTCCATGATCTGTTCACCGTACCAGGCCTCTGCCAGCAGCTCTGCCCTACCCCAGACAGAAGAAGGAGGAAGCATCCACCTGCAAAAAATGTCTGAGGTTCGGCCACCTATTCCTCCCCTCTCTTCAGCAGCCCCATCCCCTCTCACACAGCCAGGGAGTTGATGTTCTGTTTGGTTCTGCTTCCCTCCTACAGGTATCAGTAAACAGACAATTACCAGGGACCCATTCACATTAAAATAAATAAAGCTGATGACCTAGCATGCTCCCCTCTCAGGGGATATTGATCTACTTTTCATCTATACTATAAAGTCAAGAGAATATAGGGGCCAGAGAAATAGTACAGTGGGTAAGGTGTGTCTTGCCCCAGGCCGATCCGGGTTGGATCCCCAACACCCCTTATGGTACCCCACACACACACACCTCACACCTACCAAGGGTGATCCCTGAACACAGAGACAGGAGTAAGCCCTGGGCACTACTGAACTGCCCTCACCCACACCTACCCCCTTACCCGCCCACCCCACCCCCCGAAAAAGGGAATTCGACTTTGATTTTGCAAAGACACCAAGCTTCGCAGAGTCCTCAGTGCTGTCTCCTCTCCTACACCCAAGCGCAGAGAACAGCAGCCGCTTCGCTTCCCAACTGCTCTGGGGTTCAGGGCGTCCCTTGTCAAGACCAACCTGGTCTTGTCCCTCAAGCAGTTTCTGATTCAAGACCTCCAAGAAACTGAAAAGGCAATCAGCGCTCACTGACACCCAGAGACTTTCAGTGTGACTTGAAATGTGATTAGAAAGTAGTATGATTATGTTATGATAAGAACCAGCTTTCCCCATCCCAGAAAACAGGACTCGCATGCCTTGAGCGAACAGGGAGATAGAATGTAATTCAGGAGTATGCAGCAAATGAACATTTGGCTAAATCCTGCTAAACTGGATGATGTATGACAAGCAGTCAAAACCAGACTCTATCTCTCTTGCGGTTTGAACTGAAGCCAGAGATGAATGAGCTGATGGGTGAGTCATCTAGTGCTTTCGGGATGTCTCACCTGAGGACCCGCATTGCTGACCCGAGTAAGGTGGGGTAACCACCAAGCAGCAAAAGCCCCTCAGTCATCATAACTTCTTCATTTCTTTTGGAGGGGGGATTTGGAACACAGTTGAGGGGTTCACGGGCTGCTTTCAGCTCAGTGCTCAAGGGGTCATTCTTTTTTTTTTTTTTTCGGCTTTTTGGGTCACACCCAGTGATGCACAGGAGTTACTCCTGGCTCTGCACTCACTCAGGAATCACTCTTGGAAGTGCTCAGGAGACCATATGGGATGTCGAGGATCGAACCCAAGTTGGGCACGTGCAAGGCAAGTGCCCTACCCTTTGTACTATGGCTCAGACCCTCAAGGGGTTATTCTTATGGTGCTCCAGGACCATAACGTGTTGGGGATGAAATTAGGGTTCCAGCATACAAGGCATGCACCCAGCCTTTTGAGCTGTCTTCCTAGCCTATTACAAGTTCTTTAATATCAAAGTCAGTTTTACTCTGCTTGCATCCTGGGAAAGTCACTGCAGAATGAACAATAAAGCTTTGAGGCAATTAGCAGGCTTAGCAATTAGCAGAAGGAATATTTTCAAAGGCAACCTCCTTGAGTGACTGATTGAAAATATTCATTGATTAAAGGCAGCTAGTTGGAGCCTGGGGGAGTGGCTCCTGGGTTGGGCACATGGTTTGCATGTGTGTAGCTCTGGGCTTCAGCACCAACACCAGCCGTTAGAGTCCCCAGCACTGCAACAACAGCCACCACAGCCAAAGCAAAGAAACGCAACCAATGTGTGACCCCAGGTTGCTTATTAAATATTTAGTCTAGGATTCTAGATGTGACATGCTAACAAGTATAAATGACATGCAAATAATCCAGGGGGATTTGCTGTGTTGCTAATTGGCCCCAATGATCGCTGAACTAAGCTTCTGTTAGCAATGTGTTATCGGAGAAGATGAGTAGAAGACAACGAGAATAGATGAATCTATGTTCCAGCTTTAGGCCCAGTATGTGACTGATGAATGACGGGCATGGTTAAGGATGACAAATAGAACAAACGAGCAATTGCTGCAAATACACTGACATCTAAAAAACGGTTCCAGGCCTGACTTTATGAAACAGAAGCAGTGCACGCCAAGACATTTTTAGATGGTCCTTTTGTGGTAAAAATAATTTGAGGTTATTCTATTCTTAGCAGTTTGGAAGGGATCTGTTGACATATGGCTCTAACAAATTACAAACACCCCCAATTTTTTGTTAGGAAAACATACTGCCAACTGTGAAATGTGTGGCTCATTATTACTTTCGAGATGCTCCTATAATGTTTAATAATCATCATCGCATACTTAGCAATACTTTTAGCTTTGATTTCAGAACACTGTGTACTGTAGCCTCTTGGCTAAGTTCTCACTGACAACTACAAGTTTTACTTTAATACTGATATCTAATTTTCATTGAATCCTGTTGCTGTGCACAGGGTTAGACCTTGTCTGCATTACGTCATTCAAATCCACATTGCTTCCATTTCTGTCTCTGAAGAAAGAAGCTTCAAAGACTTTAGGGACTTGCCCAATCGTGGCCACTATAAAGGCTACGCATTTTCATTTCCAGATTTGTCTGTTTTGCAAGTCTAAGTCTTAATCCTGACACTTTATAATCATCCTGTGGAAACTAAAGAGCAATCTAAGAAAGTAGAGAAAGTATGAGCGTGGAAAATGGGGTTATATATATTTGGGGGACATGCCTAGAGGTTCTTGGGGGTTACTTCTGGCTTTGTACTCCGGGGTCACCCTCAGTGGTGCTCAGGGCACCATATATGGTACCAGAGATCATTCAGGGGTCATCCACTTGCCATCTATCTCTCTGGCCTCAGAGGGGTTTTATTTAAATATTTCCTCAGCATTTTGTATCACTCAATGGCATGTTTTATTTTGTGAGAGAAAAATAAAATAAGAAAAGTATACATTATATTAGAGGAGAAAAGGCTTTATATCTTTTAGTAAGATATCTAAAAACAAAAAAAATCCTTAAAATTATAAAGCTTTTGAAAAGTTGGACTTGATAATAGATTTAAATATTTAGTCTTCAAAAGATAACATTAATTGGCTGAAGCAGTAGTATAGAGGGTAGGGTGTTTGTACCTTGGCATCCCATGTGATCCCCTGAGCTCACCAGGAGTGATCCCTGAGCCCAAAAGATATCATCAAGAAAATGAAAATAATCCATGTAAGTATAAAATAACATCACATGAGGCTGACACCCAAGGACAGTAGATACAAGGGCCAGGGGGATTGCCCCATAGCTGGAAGACTGCTTCATGAACGGAGGGGAGAAGGCAGATGGAATAGAGAAGGGATCACTAAGAAAATGATGGCTGGAGGAACCAGTTGGGATGGGAGATGCATGCCGAAAGTAGATAATGGACCAAACATGATGACCTCTCAGTGTCTGTGTTGCAAACCATAATGCCCAAAAGTAGAGAGATAATATGGGGAGTATTGTCTGACATGGAGACAGGGGGAGGGTGGGAGAGGGGGGTATACCTGGGAAATTGGTGGTGGGTAATGTGCACTGGTGGAGGGATGGGTGTTTGATCATTGTGGGATTGTAACCCAAACATCAAAGCTTGTAACTATCTCATGGTAATTCAATAATTTTTTTTAAAAAAAGAAAATAATCCATGTATTGGGAAACATACTTGTGCAACAAATGTCTGACAAAAGGCTTGTGTCCGTGTTTAGCCAAGGATTTGCCCATGTTGGAGATTATGCCTAGAAGGTATAAAAAGCAAACAAACAAAGAAAAAACTTTAAAATTCAACAATAACAAATAGCCCAATTAAAAACCTGAGAAAATGGGACTGAAAAGATAGACAGGGTTGGGGTTGGATAGTACAATAGCACAGCGGGGAGGGCGTTTGCCTTGTACGTGGCTGACCCAGGTTTGATTCCCGGCACTGCCATGGTCCCCTGAGTGCAGAGCCAGGAGTAAGCCCTGTGCAGGTGTGACTCAAAAAGCAAAAAAAGAAAAAAAGATAGACAGGGTTGTCAAGGCACTTGCTGTGCATGTTGCCAACCTCTGTTCAATCCCAGCAACCACCTATGGCCTCCTGGGCGAAGATGGATATGGCCCAAACCCTCCACACACACCCCCCAAAAAAATGACAGAATTATAAGAACTGATATAAAGACATTTAAAATCATTAGCCATAGAGAAATCCAAATTAAAACCACAAGGAGGTACCACCACACACCCACTAATAGGTTAAGCTAAAACTCAAAATTTTGAAAATATCAAGTTTCAAAGATACAGAAAAACTAAGACTTCTATTGTCCTGGTGGGAACATAAAATAACACAATAACTTTAGAAAGCAGTTTTTAGTTTTTTATGAAATAAAATATATGTTTCTATATGACAAAGTAAGTCTAGATATTTAATCTGAGAAAAATGAGAATATAATCATGTGAAGACTTGTACACAAATGTTTTATTACTATTTATTCAGCTTTTCTTTTAATTGTGAACATGAATCTAGAAACCACTCAAATGACCTTCAAGGGGTGACTAATATATAAGTCGTGGTACATTAATAAAATGACACTACACACAAATAAGAAGTGAACAACATGAATGAATCTCAAAAAGGGTGTGGTGAATGAAAACCACCAGATGTAAAAAAGGACTCTTCCCATCCCATTTAGTGAAATCCAAAAAAATGGGCAAATTTAATCTATAGTGACCTGCATCATCTAGTTTTATTTTTTAGTGGATCTTTCCTGTTAGAATAATACATGGCATCCTTTCTCCTATGCTCATCCACATCATTAAAAAGCTGATGAGTTGTCGGCAGATAAATGTACTGAAAAGAAAGGGGTAAAAGGAAATCTCTTGACATAATGGGAATATTTCATATCTTGATTATGGTGTGAATTACAAGCATATAAGCTTATCAGAATGCTCAAAATGCACATTTAAAATGGGTATTTTAATTGTATATCTCAAATTATACTTCAAATATATATAAAGACATGTGATAAGATTTTGAGAGAAAAGTATAGCACAGGAATGGATTCTTGCGGTCATTTCTAAATTAGTAGAACAGGAAGAAATATTAGGAAGTTATTTCAATAGCTCAGGTGAAAGAGAATAATTTAGTTAAACCATAATGGCTGCCGTGGATATAGAGAGCAGTTGTCAATTTTTGGGCTGGAGCGATAGCACAGTGGGTAGGGTGTTTGCCTTGCACGAGGCCAGCCCGGGTTTGATTCCTCTATCCCTCTTGGAGAGTCAGGCAAGCTACCGAGAGTATCTCACCCACATGGCAGAGCCTGGAAAGCTCCTCATGGCATATTGAATATGCCAAAAACAGTAACAACAAGTCTCACAATGGAGATTTTACTGGTGCCTGCTTGAGCAAATTGATGAGCAATGGGATGACAGTAATACTGTTATACAGTGTCAGTTTTAGATAGACCATGAAGAAGCAGTCTATAGACTTTGTGAATTGTAACTGGAGTATGAGTGAAAGAGTGAAGTCAAGCCTGGGTCCAAGATTCTAAGACTAAATAATTATAAGGGTAACATCAAAGTGGTGGCAGCTTCATGGAAACATTTTCAGGGAAAGACCTGGAATCTGCCTGAAAATGTGCTAAATTTGTTATGTAACTTTATCATCCAAGTAGAGCTATTGAGTAGCAGTAATACACTTCTGGGCTGGAGAGATTGCTCAAGGGGGTGGGCACATTTGGGGTGCCCAGGCTGATTCCCGGGACTACGTGGTACCTGAAGCACTGCCAGAAGTTGGGAGATACCCCTGAGCTCTCACTCGGTGTAGGCCCCAAACAGAACAAACCAAAACCAAAATTCAGGGTGCAGGGACAAATTCTGGACTGAAAGAGAAGTTGTGAAGTCATGGTTATACACATAACTTCTAAAGCTCAGGACTGGATAAATCCACCAGGAGCCCAGACAGCAAAGAGTCCAAGGACAGGGGCACTAATATTTCGATGTCAAGAAGCCAAGAAGTTGATGAGAAATGGGCATAGATACTCAAGGGGAGGACCAGTGGCCTAGGAGGAAAACCAGGAGTATGCACTTTTCCTAGAAGCCTTGTGGGGTGGGGGATGGGGGAAAGTACAGTATTTACAAAGAATGAGGAACCAACTGTACCGACTGATCAGAAACTGTAAACATTTCTGACCAAGTAAATTACCAGCCACTGGGTTTATCCGTGTGCTGGTCAATGATAATTTTGATAGAACGTGGGCAACCCGTGTTCCATTCCTTCGCCCCTCCAGCTACCAAGAGTATCCTGCCCGCACAGCAGAGTCTGGCAAGCTACCCGTGGCGTATTCGATATGCCAACAACAGTAACAAGTCTGACATGAAAATGTTACTGGTGCCCGCTCGAGCAAATCAATGAACAATGGGATGACAGTGACAGTGACTCTATTAAAATAATAAATGGAGGAGATAGTGGACCCAAGGAGGTAGCTCAGTGGGTTGTCATCATATGCTTTGCATGCAGGCAGCCCAGTTTCTTTTTATTTTATTTTATTTTTATAAAGTTGATCACAATAATTCATTATATTTAATATCCTAACACCAATCCCACTACCATTGCACCTTCCCACCACCATATTTTGAATGTTTCCACCCCAAATCTCAAACTATGCCCCTCAAAGCAGAACCAAAACAATTAATTTTGTATTGATTATTATGAATAACCCACTAAAAATGGTCCAATAAAATTTCCTTAGAGGAAAGTGTGTGAAGATTGTTGTATTTCATCCTGGAGCCACTAAGCCCTTGTGTAAGAGATTGCTAACATGTTGTCAAAGATTGAGCCTTGTGTGCTCAACAACCATTTCCCCAGGGGATTGCTTGCCTTCTACTTTAAACCCCATCAAATATTGTGTGCTACTCTTGGTACGTCAGTGATGTAGAGTATGAGAGGTTGCTCCCCGAATTTCAAAAATTAGAATGAGTAGACAGCAGATTTACTCATGGGTGAGGCTCGCCCGAGCCTGTGGAGAGTGGCCTTGAGCACTGTGGAGTGGCAGCCATTAAGTTCTGGAGGTTTTCGGCTGCCGGGGCTCTGCTGGGGCGGGGAGGGAAACTCACTCGCCTCCACAGGAGGTTCAGTTTCTATCCCTGGCATTACACAGGGTCCCCTGAGCATCACTAGGAACAATCCTGGAGCACGGAGCCAGGTGCAATTCCTGAGCACTTTCTGGATGTGACTAAAATTGTGGGTGTAAATTAAGGACAGGGGATTTGTGAAGCCTTGTTGGAGAGGGTTGTTCCTAAATCTTGACCTAAAGATCGATGTAGTGGAGAGGAAGCATGGTTGGCATGTTGGGAAGAGAAAGGAAATCTACTGAGACAATGTTCTTGAGCAGCAAGAAGGGATGGGAACGGCAAGTAAATGATAATTTGAGAAACATTGAGCGAGAAAGGACCTTCGCTCTTATTTCCAGTGACAGATGTTGTGATTCTCTGGGTACTCCCAATGCAATTCTGCCTCAATCTCTTCCAGATGGGAACCACTTGTAGATAAAGAAAAGACTCCCCATGTACAATTGAGTATCTGTGGGCCTCATGTGTTTGCTTTGACCTCTCACCTGACCGTGACCCATGGGCTCCACGCCCCAGTTCCTATTGCCAAAATTGCTGGATGTTGCCGACACTCTCCTTCAAGGTATAGAATGTGACTTTCCCTTCAAAAGCAGCAAGCCCTTTCCTCTCCCCCCAATTTTGACATTTTCACAGTTGGTGGATGTTGAATTATTCTCCCAAATCATTTCTGGCAGGATGAAACCAAGTGAGCTTATTTTAGCTTCCTCTCTTGTTTTCTCTTGTGGCATTTTCACGGATGCCAACCCAGCTGAGGAATGAGGCCTGGTGGGGAACGGCCGCTGTGGACCGGGAGGCAGGTCAGGGAGCAGTCCTCGCCATCCACAAAAACCACAGAGTGAAAAAAAAAAACCTCACTTTGTAAACAAAGCCACTAAAAACAACAATAAGAGTTATATAAAGGCTCTAAGTGGCTAGCTAAACCTTCGGGGAAAAGGAATAAAAGTTTTGAGCAAGAAAGCCCAAGACCTAGAGTGTGGGATGAAGCTCTAATATCTCTGCTAAACAGTTTAACCACGATAGTTAGGGCCGGAGTGCCAGGAACATAAATATTTTGAAAGCCTTTGCCATTTTTATTATTCTAAGATTATGTTGCAAGTTCCCCCGTGATGGAATCAAAGTGCGTCCAGCTATAATTACCTTCATATCTCTGGTTACACTGCATAAAAAAGTAATGGTTATGTGAGTCCTTTGAAAACCTTTCAATGACAGCCTTCTGTGGGGGGGAGATTGAGCGAAGCCAGGCCGACTTTGAAATGATGAAGGTGTGGTTGGGGCTTTCAGGGTTCGTACTGTCTAGCTGCGGAGATAAGGGAGTTGCAGTATAAGGTGGCAAATGGAATGAAAGTGACTGGTCAGAGGAGCAGCTCCCCTGCTGGAGGCTGGTGGACAGCCAGAATTTTCACAGGTAATAGGAACATTAAATACCGTGTAAAGGACAAGATGATGGATGGGGAGTCAAAGCTGATCCATGTTATTGCACCATAGACTGAGGTGAACTGTAACTGAGCATCGAGAAAGAGAGGTCCACAAAGACCAATAACAGCCAGCTTTGACTGCAAATAAATGCATCTAGTGTTCTCAGCTTGTCTGTCCTCCACCTCCTCCTTAAAGTGTTTCAGTGAACTCAGGGGCATGAGATGACCTTGTTCCATTTTGCTTTCTGGTCCACTGCCAATGCCTTGGTAAGAAGTGACTTCCAGGGGGCTGGAGTGATAGCACAGTGGGTAGGGCGTTTGCCTTGCACACGGCTGATCCAGGTTGGATTCCCAGCATCCCAGATGGTCCCCTGAGCACCACCGGGAATAATTCCTGAGCCAGGAGTAACCCCCATGCATTGCCAGGTGTGACCCAAAAAGAAAAAAAAAGTGACATCCAGTGTGGAATTCTTTATAGCCGTTCAGTGGAAGGGGCCATGATGCTGCTTAAGTTTTGTGGGAGGAGATTCTCCAGGTCACCCCAGTGGTGCTGGGGGCTTCCAGAGCTGTGCTGGGGATGCTCAGGGGCCTCTAGACTTTACCCCAAAATGCTCAGGAGGCCACGTGGTGCTTGGATAGAACTGGGTTTGCTCCCAAGCAAGGTATGTGCTTTAACCCCTGAGCTACCTCTCTAGCTCCTACCCCCACCCCGACGTGAAATTCTTTGAGGAGCAAGACGGATGGTGGAGGATATATCCATCAGGAGCAAAAAAGTGGAAAAAACCTTCCAAGCTTTCTAACCTTTAGCTGAGTGTTCTAAGACGGCCCCTCTCAATACTGCCTGGCTGATTTGCAGAGCCCTGTACGTGGGACACGCTGAATCATGTTACAGTGAGGAGAATGGGTGCAATGGAGGTTCCTGGGCTCGGGGTTCGTGGACGTGTCTCTCAGTCCTGGGTCGGGCAGGTGGGCCCAAGGCTACTTTAAAACCCACATCGCTACTTCAGTGTGAAAGCAGGAGGCAGAAGAGGTTCTGAGTCACGGGCCAAAGACTGGTTGGTGCACTGATGCTGGGGAGTGAATAGGGAAGGAAGGACCCGCCTCAAGCAGTGAAGCAGCTTCCGTAAACGGGGAACAGTGCTGTGCTGGGGTTGCCACTGGAAGGGGACCCTGTCCGCCCTCCCCCTCTCCCCATCTTCCAAACTGCGCTGAGGGCGTCGGGGCTACTCCCAGCAACTCTCAGCTCGGTGCTACTGAGACCCGATAGTTCTGGAACCCACCAGTGGTGCTTGGGCCACCAGGCAGGCAGAGCCCCTGAGCACCAGGGATGAGCGCCAACCTTTTGGGCTATCTCCCTAGTCACCCTCCTGGCTCTCCACAAATTATTTTAGCCCATTGAGATGGGTTTCAGACATCTGATCTCCAAAACTCTTTTAAGTTGTTTGTGACTCATTACATTCAATATTCCAACATCACTCCCCCCAGCATTGCACCTTCCCACCACCGTTATTTCCAATTTTCCCAACTACCACCCAAGCCTGCCCCAATAGCAGGTGCTAAATAATTTATTTAATATTATTTGGTATGAATTATTTGCTAAAAATGACCAAAAAAGTTTCCTTAGAATAAAGTGTGTGAAGATTGTTGTATCTCCTCCTGGAGCCGGTAAGCACTTGTAGAAGAGGTTACTAGCAAGCGTGTTGTTACAGGTTAAGCCTGTGTATTAATATTTTATTGACCGAGATTGGTTGCCTTCTACTTTGCACCCCATCCTGCAAAGTAGAAGTGGTGTGCCCCTCCTGGCTCACCAGTAGTGTAGAGTGTGAGGTGTCGCTGTGCTCCAAAAATTCTAAAATTTTAAATAGGGCGATAGATACAGCTGGAGTTAAATTTTTAATTGGATGGTGACTTTGGAGTCCTGAAGCATCTCTGCTGCTTGCTGATCTCTTTCAAGATTGATTTATGAGTCTCTGGATCATGACCCATTCATGAATTTATATGGCACCAGAGGCAGCTTATGGGCATGACTGCCAGACTCTAGGAAGAACGAGGGAGATGGGGGAGGTGGTCCATCCCCAACTCCAAGAGAGCCTGGAGAATTCAGTCACAAAACTCACATAACTGAATTTTTCAACAGAATTTTTTTCTGGATGAGGCTCGTCCCAAGTCTCTGGAGTCCAGTTGTGAGATGGTGGTGGTTGGAGTGTGGAGGTTTATGGCTGCCTGGACTCTTTTTGGGTGGGTAGGCTCACTGCACACCCCCCCCAGGGTGCCTGGATGAGACTCAGCTGGATGTGGGGCCAGAGGCATCCCTGAAGCTTGTTGATCTCTTTTGAGATTTATTTATGAGTCCTCCAAGATGCTTATAATAATAAATCTCCATTGTTGTAAGTCATTAATTACAAGATAAAGTTTTAAACCATTTTAATTTAGATGTGAGAATATGCAATATTGTTCCTCAGACCTTTTATGAATACATCATTTTAACACCACCCACCCCCTCAGAACCTTCTTCTCTCCACCAGTTACCCAAGGATCCCTCCTACCTCACTCCCACAAAAGCTCAGTTGTGTAGATAAAATCTTCAGTTCTGATGACTTTAACCATTTGTTGATCCTGTACTATATTTCTTTTTTTTTAATGTAATATTTGGGATTTTTTTTAATGGAGTTGGTAACACCTACACACATCTAAATAAAGAGGTAAAGTCTTGGAAATCTTTGTAGTAATTTGTTATTGCAGTGATCGGAAAGTAACAGATGTGGGAGGTGGGGGTGAAAATGGCTATCTGGGCAAGCTCAGCACTGGAGCACTGGGCTTGCAGGTGTGGGACCCGTGAAGCCACCAGACTGATCCCCAGCACCACCTCAAAGGCTGAGGGTCAGCTTCAGTGTTTGCCTGAAGTGCCAAGATGGGTCACCTCCAGCGCAACACAGACTCGTGTGTGTGGGCACCAAGTGTAAACATGTGAGCCCCAGAGAGCCCTGTGACCAGATGCAAGAACCACAAGTGGAACAGGTGTGTGCCACCCCGTCATCACCAAAGCAATAGAGGGAAGAGAAGAAAGATTTTATAAAAAAATAATTTGTAAACTATTATAACCCTTTAAAAATGCATCATCTGCTACCTCAAGTTAGACATACAGATGGCCCACAGACTTATGAAAAAGTGTTCATCATCACTGATTAGCAGGGAAATGCAAATTAAAACAACAATGAGACATTATGTCACACCAGTGAGAACAGTGTTTATCAAAAAGTCCAGAAGCAGCCAGTGTTGCCAGAGATGTGGTGAAAATGAATTCCTTGTTCACCGTTGGCTGTTTCAGCTTTTCTGGAAAACAGTATGAAGACATCTCAACAAAATTGAAAATTCCCGTGCAACTTAGTGATTCCACTCCTTGGTATCTCAACCCTAAGAATTAATTCATTCTTAAAACATTCATTTATAAATACTCATTGACAAAAATGTATCCATCCCTCTGTATATTTCTTTCTTTCTTTTTTTTTTTTTTTTTGCTTTTTGGGTCACACCTGGCGATGCACAGGGGTTACTCCTGGCTCTGCACTCAGGAATCACTCCTGGCGGTGCTCAGGGGACCATATGGGATGCTGGGGATCGAACCTGGGTCAGCCGCATGCAAGGCAAACGCCCTACCCACTGTGCTATCACTCCAGGCCCCCGCTCTGTATATTTCTAATGGCCAGACTACAGAAAGTACCCAAATGTCCAAAGACAGGTGAACAGGCAGACTGTATACAGAGTGGAATCTGACTCAGGTATAAGAAACGATGAAATCCTAGCCTTTTGGCTGCAACTTGGATGGAGTTAGAGAGGGTCGTGGTGAAAATAGAGGCAGAAATATAAAATACCAAATAATCTCCCTCATAGTGTGATTTATAAAGTAATATGGGCTAAAGAGATAGTACAGGGGTTAAGGGGCTGGTCTTGCATGCAGCAAAGTCTGGTCCCCTGAGCATCAAAGGATTGATCCCCGAGAACAAACCCATGAGTACCCCCTGAGCACCACCAGGTGTGATCATTCCATCCCCAAAGCTGGAATAACTAAAACATGAGAATAAAATACACACTGATTCTGATAGAGATTTATTGTGAAATGTACACATATTTATGAGTCTGATGCTGAGATACTAGAGTTAGAAAACAGTATTTAATGTTTAAGATCAGTAGATTCACTTCTTTCAGTGTGATCAAAGTAAAACAAGAAGACTGTGCATTAGTAAATGTGTGTTATTTAACTTCTAGATGTTTGGATACAATTGAGAAAGATAATATAGGAGAATTAATGCACAACAAAACTATTTCACACCTTCAAAGGACTGAAAATATAAACACAAAGATACACTTTAATGTCTCGCAGGAAAGATAGGTGTCTCAGTTGCATAACACAAATCAGCAGAGGTTGAACGCTGACATTTATATTTAAATAAAACTGGGGCTGGATAAATAGAGCAGAGGGTGCCTTGCAGGCAGCCAACACCGGTTCCATCCCTGGCACCACACATTGTCCCCTGCGCACTGTCAGGAATGCCCCCACACACACCAAAAAATATTAAGTTTGATATCCAAACCTTACTCCAGGTTTCTCTACAGGAAAAATGTTAGGGGCCAGAGATAGCACAGCAGGCAAGGTGCTTACTTAGTTTGCAGCTGTCCTGGGTTCATCCTTGGCATCCTGTATGATCCCCCGAGCTCCTGCGGAGGGAGTCCTGAGTGCAGAGCCAGGAGTAACCCCTGAGCATCACCAGGTGTACCACCCTCCCTAACTCCCCACCACCACCTCCCCTCACACACATACAAACTTCAACCTAAGAGAAGACCTTTAGGGAATTTTTTAAAAGGCTCAGAAAGTGTTTCCCAGGGTCTAAGGTGGGCTGGAACGATAGCAAAGTGAGTAGGGCATTTGCCTTGCACGCGGCCGACCCAGGTTTGATTCCTCCGCCCCTCTCAAGAGCCCGGCAAGCTACCAAGAGTATCCCACCCACACGGCAGAGCCTGGCAAGATACCCATGGTGTATTCGATATGCCAAAAACAGTAACAGCAAGTCTCACAATGGAGCCGTTACTGGTGCCTGCTCGAGCAAATTGATGAACAACGGGACGACAGTGCTACAGTGCTACAGGGTCTAAGGTTATGCCTCGGCCCTAGAGCACTTGCTTTATATGTGCAGCTCTTGGGTTCAATGCCTGGCTCACACACACAAGCCCACAACACACATATGTTTCCTTCCCCAAATTGGCATCTGCTGAGGTAGCAGCGGGCAGGGGAGACTTAAGTTTCCGTCTCACCTCTTCCCCGAAAGTCAGTTGCCAAAACCACACAGCCTATGCTCCGAAACCATGCGTGTCTGACACATGCAGCTTCAAAACAAGACACTGTCATCGCTGCCCCCAAGTCCAGCTGTATGGACACTCTGGTGGCTTCCCCGCTACTCCCCGGGGCGCGTGTGCACAGAGGGGTGCGGAGGCAGGTAATGCCGTGGTCTGTGAGCACCTCCTTCACACCTGGTCAGAGAACCATCTCCTGGACCTTGCTATTTCCTCTAGATAAGTGAATGATTTATTTTCCTTTCTTGCCACATATGCTGCCCAGAAGCCACTCATTTATCTGACATGTTTTATTAAGGATACCAGATGTGCCCACCAGTGAAGTTTTACGTATCGCACCCTCTGTCAAGAGACAGCGTGTGGAAGAAAAACAGACCCTCCTGTTAAGGTACAAAGAAGCTTCGTGGCTTCTACATTTATTTTCCCGGAGGCTAAGAAGTGCCCGATCCCACCTTCTATAATACAATGAATTTCTTCATATTCCCTAACCTTCCTGTCTTCATAAACCTTCCTCCCCCTCCCGCTACACTCTTCTCCACTGCCCAGTGAAGGCGGGCTTGAGGGTGACGTTTTACTGTCTGCCTCTCTGTTGAAATGGGTGTTTGTAAATCAAGTTTACTCTGATTCTCCTGATGTCTACACAGGCCACGGTAATTAGTCATTAGCATTATGTGCTGCTAATTACCACAGGTGAGAAGTGCGAAGCCGCCCACGCGGAGGGTGAGAGGAATTTGTTCTGTGGCTTGCAGAGGTGGTTTGATTTCATTTCCCGTTACGGCCTCAACGCAGACGAGTGTAAGGGCTGCTGGCGATGGGAAGTGGCATTTCACTTTCAACAGGGAATATTCTTCCTCCTGCTTGGACGTGTGCATGCTGAAGCAGCCCTCTTGTCAAAACTCATCACTTTTGTGGTGACAGATGTTCCCTGCTCGCAGCTAGGTGGAAAGCTGGCATCTGACATCTTTTAGCTGTGCAGGCCCACATATCAACGTGCCGTAAAATGCAGACACTTCCCCACAGAATCTGGATAAACACTTCTTGCCGAGCCTTTGCTGTATCAATTTGGAACAGATGGGTTGCTGTTTTTCTGATGTATTATGACAAGCAGCAGCAACTACTAATCATCGCACCAAGAACTGTTGGTGTCGGATGCTGTTCTTTTTCTGTGTCACCTAGTAAGTTACCGAACTGCTTCTGAGCTGAACAAAGCAGTGAGGAAGGAAGGGAGGGAGGAAGGAAGGAAGGAAGGAAGGAAGGAAGGAAGGAAGGAAGGAAGGAAGGAAGGAAGGAAGGAAGGAAGGAAGGAAGGAAGGAAGGAAGGAAGGAAGGAAGGAAGGAAGGAAGAGAGGGAGGGAGGGAGGGAGGGAGGAAGGAAGGAAGAGAGGGAGGGAGGAAGGGAGGGAGGAAGGAAGGAAGGAAGGAAGGAAGGAAGGAAGGAAGGAAGGAAGGAAGGAAGGAAGGAAGGAAGGAAGGAAGGAAGGAAGGAAGAGAGGGAGGGAGGAATGGAGGGAGGGAGGGAGGAAGGAAGGGAGGGAGGAAGTATGGAGGGAGGAAGGATGGAGGGAGGGAAAGAGAGAGAAAGAGAAAGAGGAAGAGAGGAAGAAAGAAAGGGAAAGAAAAGAAAGAAAGAAAGAAAGAAAGAAAGAAAGAAAGAAAGAAAGAAAGAAAGAAAGAAAGAAAGAAAGAAAGAAAGAAAGAAAGAAAGAAAGAAATAGAAAGAGGAGGAAGGAAAGAGAGAGAAAGAGAAAGGAAGGAAGGAAGGAAGAGAGAAAGAAAGAAAGAAAGAAAGAAAGAAAGAAAGAAAGAAAGAAAGAAAGAAAGAAAGAAAGAAAGAAAGAAAGAAGGAAGGAAGGAAGGAAAGAAAGAAAGAAAGAAAGAAAGAAAGAAAGAAAGAAAGAAAGAAAGAAAGAAAGAAAGAAATAGAGGAGGAAGGAAAGAGAGAGAAAGAGAAAAGAAGGAAGGAAGGAAGGAAGAAAGAAAGAAAGAAAGAAAGAAAGAAAGAAAGAAAGAAAGAAAGAAAGAAAAAAAGAAAGAAAGAAAGAAAGAAAGAAAGAAATAGGAGGAAGGAAAGAGAGAGAAAGAGAAAGGAAAGAAGGAAGGAAGAAAGAAAGAAAGAAAGAAAGAAAGAAAGAAAGAAAGAAAGAAAGAAAGAAAGAAAGAAAGAAAGAAAGAAAGAAAGAAAGAAAGAAAGAAAGAAAGAAAGAAATAGAAAGAGGAGGAAGGAAAGAGAAAGGAAGGAAGGAAGGAAGGAAGGAAGGAAAGAAAGAAAGAAAGAAAGAAAGAAAGAAAGAAAGAAAGAAAGAAAGAAAGAAAGAAAGGAAGGAAGGAAGGAAGAAAGAAAGAAGGTAAGCAAGCACCAGAGTCAGAGGCTCGTGGTTCACACATCCATGAACACAGTTGGAACCTGGCACCACAGGACCCTTGTCCCAAGAGCCACCAGGCCCTAGCATTAAGCCATCTGGCCCAGTTAGCCAAAAATCACTGGGAGTGATTCCCGAGCCCTGAGCACTGATTGGGAGCACCCCCTAAGAAAAGAAGAGGAAAAAAGATTACTGATAGTCTTTACAGAGAATGAAAGAAAAGGACAAAGAAAGAGGGCCTTTAGCTCCAGAATTTTCTTCCCTCATGCTTTTTAGATGTGATTGTCCACCGCCATCTGGAAATTCTGGATGTTTTCCGAAGCCCCAGTGCTTGGAACCAGGCATGTGGCCAGCGTGGTCAGGAGGCAGGCTGGGGGCACTGCACTGACCAGCCTTTCATACCCTGTCCTTGGCCAGGAGCGAAGGTCGGGCCTCTCCCGGGCACACGCCGCCATTCATTCAAGGCCCTGCAGATTCATTCCAAGGCAATTTTGTTCATACAGAAGCATCAGGGGGCTCCCCAGGGAGACTCGCCCTGGGCCCAAACCCACGTGGCTGTCCAGGGCACGCATGCCACCTAGGTGTCCCTGGCACCTCGATCCAAGCATATCACATCACCAGAGAGTTTCCTCTGGTGGGGGTAACAGGAGGTGGTCTCGGAAGCAGGGGAGAGAAGCAGCTCAAGGTCAGCCTCCAAGGTCCCCGTGAACTTCCAAAAGCAACGCCGCCTTCCTGGCTCACAAAGTCGCCCTTCACAGAGCAGGCGCTGGCTAGGGGTCCACGGGGCTTTTCTGCAGGTTTGTTTGCGTTTGAAAGAGGGTGTTAAGTGAGTTCCTTTCATTCATGACAGTGACACCACCTACAAGCTGGCTGCTTCAGACAGTCTTGGCTGAGAGTGAGAAGGCCCCTGTGGGTCAACAGGGCGAAGGAAAAGCAGAATGATTAATGAGCCCAAAGGCTCTACTCACTGACAGTGGAGAGGAAGGGGCTGTCCAAGACCCAGGAGGGGTACTCGCTCAGGGCTGCTAGTGGGGAAATTAAGGCAGCCCAGCAACACAGCGTCAGGCTCTTGAATAGCTGGGCTGTGGAAGGGCCACCTGGAATTCGGAAATTATGTCCTAGAAAAGGATGTAGTAGGTAAGTGCAGTAGCTAAGGGCATGGAATTTGAGATTTATTTATTTTTGGGGGGTAGGGGGGAGGGTTGATCAACATCCGTTGGTACTCAGGGTTGACTCCCGGCTCTGGGCTCAAATATCACTCCTGGCAGTGCTTGGAGGACTGTATGTAGTTCTGGGTCCAAACCAGGGTGGCCACACGCAACGCAATGCTTTATAACTATACTATCTTTCTAGCCTAATGGTATGGAGTCAAACTTTGACCTTGGAAAAAGTACTTATATTTGGTTCTCTTAATTGTAAAATAAAGATAATACTAGTATCTGTTATATAGGTTTCTCTAGAGGAGCTAATAAAATAGTATAGATAAAGTGCTCAGAGCAGTGCTTGACACAGAATAAATACTACACAAATATCAGTATTATTCAACAGAAACAGCAGGTCCTGGGGGAAAGAAGAGAATGGCACGAAGGAGCAGGACTTATGAAGCTTGTAATTCCTTTAAAACTTTTTTTCCCTACAGTGATATTTTTCTTATTTCCCCATTTTAGGCAGAGTCACCCGTTGAATTTTTTTAATTTTGTTTTTATTTTTGCCCCCTACACTGATATTATCTGGAGTCAGCAAACTTGACCTATCCCCAAAAGGGGATGTAGAATTCTTTTGCATTCCTATTGGTAGGATGAAACCTGACATTTATTACCCCTTTATCAGTTCAAGTTTATAAGGACTTTTATCTGGTCTAACGCATTTTACTAGAAGCCAACGACATTATTTTCAGATTATGCCTTACAAAGCTTTCTTTGAGGAAGAAGAAATACTGAGGGAAGGATTACTGACAGGGAAATATCTGTGTGTGTGTGTGTGTGTGTGTGTGTGTGTGTATGCAAGTGGGAAAGAGAACTAATACAGGAACCACACTCAGTGGTGCTCAGGGCTTACCTCTGGCTCAGTGCTCAGGGATCACGCCTGGAGATGCTCAGAGGACCATACGTGGGATCTAGCCATGGTCAGCTGCACCTCACCCCCTGTACTATGGCTCAGAAGAATCTATCTGATACGGAAGCGGGACCAGAAGGAGTTGTTCCTCTGCTAGCTCTGAAAATAGAGGAAGGGGACCCTCAACTGTGGAAAAGGGGAGGGGACAGAAGCCTCGAGACTCTCCCGAGGAAACACAGCCCAGCACCTCTGCTTTAGACGACTGGTCTACACAACAGTAAGCAGACAGTAATAATAGTTGTCACATTTTAAGTCATTACACCTAGGCAATTTGTTCTAACAGTGATAGACAATGAATACTCATGTTACATAGGAGCCTTGTGTCCCAGAAAAAGAAAATGTATCATCCAGCTTCCTCATGTTAAGTAAGTCTTACTCTTACTGCTGTTGTCAGGACCTGAAAGGTCCTACACTGAGCCGCTTCACAAGTACCCAGGTCCTGTATGGAGTGTGGCAGGAGATGTGTGATGAAAGACACCCAGTCAGGCTGTCCCTGTCACCCCAGGGCTTCAGGAAGTTGCCAGCGCTGCTGCCAAACACCCCCGCAGGCCTCTGCTTCTCTCCTGCGCTTTGTCCCTGGTCCTGCCATCTGGTGCCATCCTGATCGCTCCCAGCCTCCTGCAGAAAGAGGCCTGTCTTCCCTCCACACACACAGCTGCCTGCCGAGCTGCCCCTGCGAGGTCCAGGCCTCTCTTTGCTTCTTGCCTACCCACCAGAAGAGCCGAGACCGAGGGGAAGGCTGGAGAGATAGGCCAGGGGGAGGCACTTGCTTGTATGCAACTGGCCCTTCTAGAAAACGCCAAGGAAATGAACTGGAAAAAACATACTTGACTCTGCTTTCCACACAAGCTTTCTTCCCGCTTCCCTTTTTTTTTTTTTCCTCCAAGGAATTTTTCTCAACAAAGTAATTCATGCTCATTAAAGAAAATCCAACAGCCTACCAAAATTCACAATGAATTTCTAATTCAGGATGGAAGAGATAAGTACTAGTAATTTTTCTTTCTTTTTTTTTTTTTTTTTTTTTTTTTTGCTTTTTTGGGTCACACCTGGCGATGCACAGGGGTTACTCCTGGCTCTGCACTCAGGAATTACCCCTGGCCGTGCTCAGGGGACCATATGGGATGCTGGGATTTGAACCCGGGTCGGCCGCGTGCAAGGCAAACGCCCTACCCGCTGTGCTATCTTTCCAGCCCCAAGTACTAGTAATTTTTAAGTGTTTCTTCTAGGGATTTCTAAAGAGGTGAAAATTTTACATAGGTCATTGAGAGGCTCAGCAATGTAACCCTGCACGTTGAGGAATAAGCTACCTTAGCCTGGGCTCCTTCCCCATCTCACTGACTCCCAACCCAGTCTCACTTCAAATCAAGATCTTCTTAAAGCTCAAGGGCCCACAGAGTGCATAAGGCCTTCGCCTCTCACTCAGACAATTGGGGTTGGATCCCCGGGAACTCATATTGTCCCCTGAGTTGCCAGGAGTGATTCCTGAATGCAGAGTCAGAAGTTAACCCCTGAGCATTTCTGGGTGTGGCCCAAAAATAGAACAAGATTAAAAACCATCTTCAAATTTAAGATCACTTCAAAGTGCCCTAGTTGCCAGTTCGGATTTCACCATGAATTCACCTTCTCAGGCTGATCTTTTTTTTGTCCCACACCCCAGCTCCAATCTAAGAAGCTTGCACTGCCCTAAATCTATCACACAAAACACTGCATTGATTTTATGGGATACTTGGGGAAATAGATGAACTTTATATCGACTGTGAGGTTTGGACTTAAATTTGAATATTAATATCTCCTTCTGAAAATCTTTCCATGACTTCACAACAATTTTCTTTTTGACAGCCTCTGCAATATCCAGCCTTCTATCCTAAGTGTTAATTTGACCTGGCTTGTCAAAGAGTTCCAAGAATTCTTTTGTCGGTTTGATTGGAGTTGTACTAAGCTTTTAATTTTGAGGATAGCTGATACTGAGTTTAGGAGATTTTTACTTTCTTTAGTGACTGTAAATTTCTGGATTATGAAAAAATGAACTTATGGCTGTAGATATGTGTGAACACACACATATACAAATATACATATATATATATACCTGTATATGTATGCTTGTATTAGTAATAATAAGTACCTTATGAGTTATTAGTAGATTTTTTTTACATTTTAAAAACTTTTTTGGCCAATACCCAGTGGTGCTCAGGACTTGCCCCTGGCTCTGTGCTCAGGGATTGCTCCTGGCAGTGCTCCGGACCATATGTGGTACCAGATCAAACCTGAAACACCTTGCCTCTTGTAATACCTCTTTAACCACATTAAGATCTCTCTGGTCCTGTTTTTTCTTTTTTCCTTAAGGTTTAATAGCTTTCTATTGCATTGCTGAAATACTCTAGGTAGAAGATAATATAATTTTCAAATAGTGAATTGTTTTACTATTTTCTATGTTTTTAAACTCATTCTCTTGTAGTTGCACTTTTGCCTTAAAACTTCCATCTGAAATCATGACAGTGAATTGAGCACATTTGTCTTGGATCCCATAAAAAAAACTTTTGGAGGGGGGGTTTCACAGCCATCACTGCTGAGTTGCTAAGCCTGGCTCTGTGTTCTGTGTTCAAGAGTGTCCTTAGGCAGTGCTCAGAGGAGTATATGTGGTATAAGGGATTGAACAGAGGTTGCTTCCTTAACCCTAGTACTATCTCTCCAGCCCCTGAAGGTTTATTATTTTTTTAAAGGGTTTGTTTTGTAACATCAGTCTCCAAGTCCCTCTCTGAAATTTTACTCCGAGATTCCTCCCTCCAGCTAGAAATATGCATCTTGAGTTGCGGTGTATCAGCCCAGTGAACTCCTCACCAGCTCTGCTGTCGGCGTTTGACAACTCTTCCTTTCTTTAAATGATCTCCTCCCATATCATGCTGAGTGAAATGAGTCAGAGAGAAGGAGAGAGAGCAAACACAAAATAACTGCATTTGTGGGATATAAAATTTGAGACTCATATCCAAGGCCAGGGAAAACAGGGGCCAGGAGGACTGGTCAATGGTTGGAAGCTTGCCACCAGTGTGTCGGGGCAGAAGGCAGTTAGGATAGAGAAGGGACCATTATGACAACAACGGTTGGGAATGATCACTCCGGATAAGAACTGAATGTTCAAGGTAAAGGGATATACATGATAACCTCTCAGTATCTATATTGCAAACCATAAGGGGGTAGGGAGTGTGTGTGGGGGGGGGGGAAGGAAAGAGAGAGGAAAGAGAGGGTGCCTGCCATAGAGGCAGGCGGGGTGGGGAAGGGGGGAAGGAAAACTGGGGATCTGGGGAAATTGGTGACGGGAATGTACCCTGGTGAAGGGACGGGTGTTGCAACATTTATGACTGAAACCCAATCATGAGCAACTTTGTGAATGTGTATCTCACTGCGACTAATTTAAGAAAAAATTAGTCGCAAAGTGAAAGCTTGATAAATTGATGATTTAAAATATAGCGGTTTTTTTTTTTTTTTTTTTTTTGCTTTTTGGGTCACACCCGATGATGCACAGGGGTTGCTCCTGGCTCTGCACTCAGGAATTACTCCTGGCGGTGCTCAGGGGACCATGTGGGATGCTGGGAATCAACCCGGGTCGGCCGCGTGCAAGGCAAACGCCCTACCCACTGTGCTATTGCTCCAGCCCCAAAATATAGTATTTTTTAAAAAAAATAATTAATTTTCTCCTCCGTGGGCTTCTCTGACACTTTATCGTTATGATTTTTCTTTCCTCTCTTCACCCACACACTTTCTTTTCTCTCCTCTTCTTGTCTACTTCATCGATTTTCTCCCATTCTTCCTTCATTCAGCTAACATTCATGTTCTCATTTCTCCCTCGCTCGGAGCCCCTTACATTAAGGAACGGTTCTTTCTCTTGGGTCTCAATCTTCAGTTCTTGACCTCTCCTCTGTTGATTCTGACTCTTCTCCAAATCTCTACTTAGACATCCTACAGGAAATGCTCATTCGTGTGTCCAAAATTAAACTCCTCATTGTCCCCTCAGTCTGCGTTGTCTTCCAAGTTCCCAGTTCCCACACACACAAATATGGTTTCTTCAGATCACTTTTGATTTATTTTGTCTGAATTTATACTCATTCCTAACCAAACTTTGACTCAGATTCCTTCTTCGACTAGAACACATTTATTATTTTATTCTCCAATTAGAATACTTTTATTATTTTAGTTATTATTTTCATTTTGTGGGGGGAGCACATCCAATACTTAGTGAACTATGTGGTGCCAGGGATTGAACCCTGGGCTTTCCACATGCAAAGCATGCACTCAACCCATTGAGCTACTCTTCTAGCCCCCCTCTTACTTATTTCAGTTCCACTCCTTCTAGGGGCTGGAGAGGCAATACAGAAGGTAGGGCACTTGCCTTGCAAGTGGCGGACCCAAGTTCTTATCTCCAGCGCCCCAGACACTCTCTTGAACACTGCCAGGATGAATCAATGAGCAGAGCCAGGAGTAGCCACTGAGCAATGCCAGGTGTGGCCTCCAAATAAAAACAAACAAACAAATTAATTAGTTAAATCCACTCATCCTAATACGTCCAGGCTCCTCCCTTGATGACTCCTGCCCACACCCATCTCCTCCTTTCTGCGTTTCCCCAGCTCTGGCTTTTTCCAACTGTGGAGGCCATAAACAACTCCTCGGAAGCTGAGATCTGAGTTCAAATCCCATCTGTTGGATGCAAAAAGCTCCTCCAAAATACGAAATAGGCCTTATCTACTAGTGTGTTTTAATACCTACCTAAAACAGTGTCCTGGTAATTATAACTAATATTCAGACAGAACACTAGCCTTTGACAGAAAATGCAACCTAGTGGAGGTGATGTGGGTGAGGAGCACTTGACTTCGGTGCTGTGATTGGTCTGCTCTTGGTCTACAAGACGACCTGGATGCAGCAGCACCATCCTCGGCCCCACCGGAGCCTCTAATGGACGCGAGAAAATGGAAGGCGGCGGTGCCAGGCTGTTTCCCAGAACCATTCTGGGCAGTTCTTGGTCCTGACACTTCCCTCAGAGGAACAGTCTCCTTCTGGTTCCTCTTTGCCCTGCTTCGTCCTTAAAGTGTCAGCTAATACTTCACTCTTCTTTTATTTTTTTTTTTAAGCAGTGGGATGTGGGACTCCTCAGCAGTGCTCTGAGGCTGCCAAAGCTACACCTGGCAGTGCTCACGAGGCCATGCAGTATTCACCCACAGTGGGCATGTGCTTAGCCCAATATGAGACTTCTTTGACAATATCTGGGATGCCCACCGATCCTCTCCAAGGGCCAATGGATGAGTCTGTGGCAGAGGCACTCAGCGTCTACCTAGTGACTCTCTGTACCGGTGAGTTTCTCATGGGGAAATTTAGTAGCATCCCTGGCCTCCATCCACTATACACCACAAGCACTCTGCCTACTTAGTCCCCCAGTGCCAGTCATGCCAGTTAAAAACATCTTCAGAGATTGCCCGATATCCCTTCGGGGGCAAAACCAGCTCTAGTGGAGGATCACCTGTCTAGAGATAAACGTGCACCCAAACTAGGTTGGTTTGAGTTCTTCCCGACGGGTGAGTGGGGTGAGTGGGTTTAGAACTGATGGGAAGATCCCGTGCTCTCTGCGTTGGACTCTGGATTGACATGAGACGAACCACTGGTAGAGGTCTTGCTTCCTGGCCTGTACAGAGAATTAGCATAGCAGGCAGTGAAGGAAAATAAAGCCTACCTGTTGGGGTTAAAAAAATAAACAAAAAACAGTCCAAAACTCCAGTGCTTGTTCTTCTGGTCAGTTATGAGTTCTTGGTGCAATCCTGGCCTTCTCAAAGTTTCACTCTTAAAACTCCTTTCGCTAAACCTATGGATATTTTACTTTTTATTTTACTCTCTTGGGCAGAAGAGCACCCCTGCCGTGCTCAGGGATTCCCCCTGGCTCTGTGCTTTGGGGTGACTCCTGGTGGTGTTTGAGTGACCTTATGGCATTAACTAAACACGGGTCAACTGCATGCAAGGCAAGAGTCTCACTATCTTTCTGGCCCCAAGCCTATACATGTTTTTTTTTTAATTTTTAAAATATTTTTATATTTTTATAAGCCCAGAAATAGTAACCCTTTTGCCTAATCAGATTTAAAATTGGGTTTACAGCTCTTGTAACCAGAGAATAACTGACTTCCTCCCCTTCCGATCTCATGTTCTTCAGACAGTACGCAGGATTAACACAGGCTTACCTGTGTCCAGAGGCCTCTAAACTCCTGTGATTAGGAACTTTTGTTCACCGACATGCCCTTAGCATGCAGTATGCTACTTGGCAGATTGTTGATATGTGCTAACTACTTGTGAGATCATTTTAATTCCTAAAGGGATCGGGGGAAGGAATGAAAGAGGCCAAAGATGTTTCTCTCCAGCTCCAGAGGCCTGGGAGGAGAGGCGAGGAGGCGAGAGAGGGTGCCCTGCAGAACTTTCCTTTTCCAGCAGTGCTGAGGCCCTGCGCCCGGAGAGCACTCACAAGGACTGGCTACCCCGGCCTCAAGGGCAATGCATGACTAGAGAAATTCCTCTGGCAGCGCTGGGATGACACGGCGCCAAAGCCACCCGAGAAGGACCTGTGATGCAAGAAGCAGCGCATGACAGCCGGTCCTCGGGCAGTGCCTCCCGTCTACCTGTGGCAGCGGGGCAAGAGTTGGGGACAAAACCAGCAGCGAGTGGGACTGTGAAATGGGAGCTGCCCAAGGGACGTGTCCGTGGCCCCTGTAGGGTCCCCTAAAGGGAAGCAAAGGATTAAAAACTACCCCCCAGCCCAGGGTAAGAATCATCTGTAGTCAGAGAGTTGTTTCAAATGACTATCTGCTTTGTCTCCCCGTCTCTGGAAAATGATCATCAAGGAGCACAGGAGAACCAGTGACAGCCTCAATTCGATTATGATGCCCAGAGCAGATCTCATTTCACAGGTATATTTTCTTTCTTGAGTGTTTTCACTGAGGTACTGAGATTTACAATACTGTTAATGATAGTTTCAGGTATACATTATGCCAATCCCGGGGCTGGAATGATAGCACAGTGGGTAGGGCGTTTGCCTTGCATGCAGCCGACCCAGGTTTGGTTCCCAGCACTTCATATGGTCCCCTGAGCACTTCCAGGAGTAATTCCTGAGCGCATGAGCCAGGAGTCACCCCTGTGCATCGCCAGGTGTGACCCAAAAACAAAAACAAAACATTATGCCCATCCCACACTCTCTACCAGAGTGTCTGCTTCTGTCCACCCCGTGCCCAAAGGATACTTCCAACCGACCCCTGTCCTCTCAGGTAAGCTCAGTTCTTTACACCAAATCTCCAGTTCTCCGGCCTTTGGCCATTTGTTGCTCCCTTACTCTGTTTCTTTATATCCCACTTTTTTTGGAGGGAGGAGTGGAGTTGAACAGGAGCCACGGGTCACTCCTGGCATTGCTCTAGGAACGATGTGTGGTGCTGGGGATTGAATGAGGGTCATCTGCACATGAGACAAGTGCTTCAATCCCTGTGCTTTCTCTCTGGCCCCTCTTTCAAAGTATTTGGGGGAGGGGCCACACTCAGGTGTGCTCAAGGCTTCCTCCTGGCCCTGTGTCCAGGGGTCACTCCTGGGAGTGCTCGGGGTACTGCATGCGGGTGCCCATATGGAAAGAGGCTTGGTCCCAAGTCCCTTAGCCCCTATACGACCTCTCCAGCCTAAGGCCTGCTGTTTCTTGTTTTTACTCCTCATACTTTGGGCTGAGGATGCGGCTCAGAGGTAGAGCACTTGCCCTGCACAGGTGAGCCCCTGAGTTTGATGCCTGGTTCTGAAAGAAAAATGAAGCTAATCTATCTTTAGGCAAAGCTCCAAGGTGAGAAAAAGTGTGGCTTCACAGAGCGAAGAGGAGGTGCTTGTCTCTGCAATGAAAAGAGTGAGAGACAAAATGTCATATGGGGGACCGTAACAATTTGGCAGAAGGAAGGCCACACTCAGAGTCCTTCTATAGCAAGGACTCAGACCTAGCTGAAGGCAATAGGAAGTCACTAAAGAGTGTCAGAAAACAAGGGAATGTGCCTTGGCAGGAAGATAAGATGTTCCAGAGTCCAGTAGACAGCACCTTGAACTTGTGTGATGACAGTAAGGAGAAATGAATGGATTGAAGAAGTACTGGGCTGGAGAGATGGTGTCAGGGGGAAGGCATTGTGGTCTTCTAGGAGCAGTCTCATAGCTCAGAGCCAGGAGTAGCCCTCAAATATCTCTGCGTGTGGCCCCAAATCTCCAAAAATTAAATAAGTTTAATTTTAAAACAAAATTTTAAAATTTAAGGTTTTATATATAAGTATATATAAGTATGCAGACAACAGAATGGGAACAACTTGGTGCTTAATTAATGGGGCAAAGGGAATGGTAAAGAAACGGTAAGGAAAGGATGAACAATGACAGGTCCAGGAGATAGTATAGCAGTTAGACTGTGTGCCTGGCACAAACGCTGGGTTCAGTTCTGGCACCGCATGGTCCCCTGAGCTTTGCCAGATGCACCCCTGAAGGCCCCCAAGGATCGCTGGGTATGGCCTTGAGAGCTCCCAGCACTGCCGGGTGGTCTGGGTTACCCCTGGTGCCCCAGGGCCCACGCAGCATCGCCTCCTCAAACACTGGCATTGAAGCAGCAGCTGGTCTGGCCCAGAACCACAGGTGGAACTCCAGGCCTCTGAGCACCAACTGGGAGGCCCCTGCAACCCGCTGAGTCAGAGTAACTCTTAGGTTTCTGGGTGATGTGACTAAAGGGGGACTTAAATGATAAAACTTGAGAAGGAAGAAGTAGAAATGGGCCCCCGTTTTGCAAGCCTTGTGTGAAAAATCAAAAGTACAAGACTAGAAGAGAGTAAATCAAGTACTAAGGGTTGAACCTACAAAACACACACTTCAATCCTTGAGTCACTTTCCCAGCCCTGCAAAATGACTTTTCAGTGGGGGAGAGGGGTGGTGAGAATGTCTTACAAACTATAGTGGGTTTTTTTTTTAATGACTTTTTATTAAAAACATGTTTAAATAATAACCATAAGCAACATTTATGTGCCTGGTGCTTTGTTCTATGCTTTTATAGGTGCCATATCATATAATCCTTCTATACCAAGTAAGCACATAAATTAAATTTTTCAGATAAAAAACCACAATCTGATTCAAGCATGTTATTAAACTATAAATTAAATGAGGAGCTAGACAGATAGTCCAGGAGGTAGGGTGTTTACTTCGCACTTGGCTGATCTGGGTTTGGTCCTCAACATCCCTGGTGGTCCTCCAAGCACTGCCAGGAGAAATTCCTGAGCCCGGAGTCAGGAGTAACCCCTGAGCACTGCCAAGTGGACAACCCTCCCCCAACCTTAATCACAACACGTAACAAACACTATAAAGGCTACTTCCCTCTTCTCTTGAACATTGGTTTTCAAGCCCTGACCCACCTGTGTGAGAAGGCTAGAAACCAATGCTCCAGAACCAGAACTTACTGTCAATGGTGCAGCTGTTGAGATGCACACATAAATTTACATATGTTATAATGTAACGCCACATAACAAGCTTTAGACCTTTAAATTCTAGGTTTTGTTTTTCAGATGTAAAACATCTGTACTTTATTATTCCCAAAGTCCAATTTACCTATAAAAGTTTAGATTTTTCCTCTTCAAATTGCTACTATTTATCAAGAATACATTAATTGCATAAATAAGATTATTGTTGAGGAGATAAGGCAAAAATCAAGAATGGCTCCTACATGTTTTGATAGAGCACCTATCACTTGTCCTAAAAGAAGGAAATTGGGCTGACCTATATATTTCAAGCAATCGAATTGGAGAAATTATTAATGCATAGCACTTTACAGGACAACGCCTAAAATCAACAAAGCTTGTGGAGAAAGCTATTCCAGAAGAACAGTCAGGAGACACATAATGAGCTTTCTGCACAACTGAGGACACAAGAACCAACTCATGAAATTTTAAGTTGATGATGAGAATGTAGACTTGGAAAGGCCCCTTAACTTCATCTAGTCATAGACTGACACAGTTCGAGAGCTAAAAAGGCTCTTAAAGGTGAGTCCATCCTTTCCCTTCACATAGTGTCCCCCATTCTTAGATGACAATGTCTATGGTCAGAGTGATGGCCAGTTAGAGAGCAAGAATGAAAACTCCGGGGCTGGAGCAATAGCACAGAGGGTGGGGTGTTTGCCTTGCACGCGGCCGACCCAGGTTCGATTCCCAGCATCCCATATGGTCCCCTGAGCACCGCCAGGAGTAATTCCTGAGTGCATGAGCCAGGAGTAACCCCTGTGCATTGCCGGGTGTGACCCAAAAAAAAAACAAAACAAAACAAAATGAGAACTCCATTCCAGAGCCACAGTGAGGCAATTAAATTCTAGTGGAAGATTTAGGTTAAAAAATAATAGCATATTGGGGCCGGAGTGATAGCACAGCGGGTAGGGCGTTTGCCTTGCACGCGGCCGACCAGGGTTCGATCCCCGGCATCCCATATGGTCCCCCAAGCACCGCCAGGAGTAGTTCCTGAGTGCAAAGCCAGGAGTAACCCCTGAGCATCGCTGGGTGTGACCCAAAAAGCAAAAAAAAAATAGTAGCATACTGGTGAAGGGATGGGTGCTGCAACATTATATAGATGAAAGCAAATCATGAGCAACCTTGTCACTGTATATTTCACTGTGATTCAACAACAACAAGAACAAATTCTTTAAAAAAGAAAATAGTAGCATAAGGCTCAATGGTGGAGTATATGTACCTTGTATCATATGAGGCCCGAGGTTTGAGTCTCAGCTCTGCAACAACAACATCAACAACAAAGATGCTGTATTGGGACACAAGTGTAGAGGCCTTTCTGTGTCAGATCTGAGCACCAAGAAACCAAAATGGGTCTTCAAAGGGATTTCACTGGGCAGGCAGGAAGTTACTGCCTGCTGGCTCTCTCCAACTCTGGAAAGCCCCATGTTCTCTCTGGAATCTTTCCCTGTCTCCCATCTCATAGTGTCTCAATGAAACCATTTTAAGACAAAAGAGAAGTTATCACCTGGAACATAGATGTTAACTATCAGATTAGGCCTGTTTCCATGTACTAATATGGAAATCTCTACAGATTGTTAAAGAAGAAAGAGAAAGAGAGGAAGAGACGGAGAGAGGGAGGGGAGGATGGATGGAGGGAGGGAGGGAGGAAGGAAGGAAGGAAGGAAGGAAGGAAGGAAGGAAGGAAGGAAGGAAGGAAGGAAGGAAGGAAGGAAGGAAGGAAGGAAAAGTGCACAACATGTGTGTGTGCCTATAAAAGCATCAAATTTCTCTGAATAGATAAATGAAACCAGGCTTCTGTGTTTGCCTAGAAGGAGGGAGATTGCATGGCTGGATTACCGACACCAGAGTTGGCTATGTTTTCCAATATACACTCTTTGGAATATTTTGACTCTGGGGACTTTTGTGTATATGGATTTCATAAAATTCTTTTAAGAGAAGAGATATTTGGTCTGGACAGAAAAAAATTGTTCCTTTAATTCAATAAAAATAATGTCTGGGTTATAGAGAGTACTTTTGGATCGTCATCTGACTAGAAAGCGATAAGATCAGGTTAATGACTCAATTACTGCCTCATTCACATCCACAGAAACATTAGAGAGGGTGTGATATCCTGACATTAAAAGTTGATTTCTTTTCCTCTATGCTTACTCTCCAAGTAATGGCTACAGTTGTTGAACGGGTGCCAGGTACTGTCACACAGAACTCGATGGGAATCTGAACGGGGCCACATCCTCCCACAGCTGGCTGAGGACACAGTGTGCGCTATAAATAGCAGGGACAAATACAATCAATCCTGCTTGCAAAATGCAATTCATGAGCTCTTTGCAGAAAAGTGAACTTGACACATGCTGCAATCTCTCTGTAATGGAATTGGAGGAGGAGCAGGGCCCTGTGTGAGCAGCCTTTGCCTTTCTTCCTTGTCTCGTTTTCTGGAACATGATTGGACTCGCAGCACATCCAAATCCACTTAACAAGCTCGACAAATCTCCCAATTGATCTGCTCCTCCAGAGAAACTCCTAGTGGGTTGAATTTTTGGTGATGTGTGAGCCATCTGCTTCATCAGACATAATGCTTCAGAGCTTTTGTGAATGCATCTTCAGTAACGTCATTGTATATTTTAGCTAAGTTTAGATTTTCTATCATTTGTATCACTTGTCATCTGTTGATCTTCAATTTGCTCGAGCAGGCACCAGTAACATCTCCACTCGTCCCTGTCGCGTGCTAGTCTAGCCCAGTGGTATCCGCTCACTCCAGAAACACGAAGAGCCTCAAATCGTTCATTCAGGGTTTTGACGAAGAAGTCTGACCATCTCGTAGGTGGCTGGCCATGTAGTCTTTTGATGTCCCGTGGAATCCAATCGGTAACAGCTCTAGTCCAGTGGTCATCTCTGAATGGATTATGTGTCTTTCAGAACCCAGCTTGCTCGCACGGTTGTCCTTCGTCTAGTGTTCTGCCTATTCTATTCAGGATGACTCGAGTGAACAACTTGTAGACAACAGATGACGGACAACAGGCATATTGGGCGATAGTTGCCGATGTCGTAGATGTCTCCCTTCTTGTACAGCAGAACAGTCCTGCTGGTTTTCCATTGGGACAGAACCTTGCATTCGGACAGGTAGTGTGTGAGGAGCCAAGTCAGTGTATTGATGAGTACTGGTGGCAGATTCTTCAGGTGTTGGGGTCTGAGCTTGTCTGGACCAGGTGCTGTATCACATCTTTACCTACGAAATGGTGTGTCGGATTTTGGAAGGGAGGACGTTGGGAACGACATACCATCCCGCAGTATTTGGTATGTGGGCAGGTAGACGTGACTGTCAAAGAGATCCAAGTAGAAGTCATGAATAATCTTCTCCATTGCCCTTCTGGAAGATGTAATAGATCCATTAGGACATCAGAGGGCAATCATCTTGGTCTTGTAGTTGGCGAAGGACAGGGGAGCATTGCAAATACTTTTCCTGGCGTCTACCGCATCAGCCAGCACTGCTGCTCTTCTCTCTTTGAGGTCTTCCTTTATCGCTTCTCTGCACAGCTTTGCGAGCTTGGACGTTAGCTTGTTAGCTTGTGGTTGTCTGAGGCTCATGCCAAACCACGTTGGCAAATGAGCTCAAGTTTCCAAAGACAGGTCTTGTTTGTGGCTTTCCCACTCTCGGCATTCCTCGTGCAATCATGGAGGTGCTGAACCAGTTGATTGTATTCCTCATCAATGTTGTCAAGGATGGCATCTTTCCACGTTGCCACAATAGTGCCAAAGAGCGCCCAGTTGGTGGGTCATTCTGGGAGTTCTCTTCTTAAACTTAGACATTGCAGACTTTTCTCCCCGCTCTGTCAAGTAGAATTTTGCACGAAGGAGAAGGTGGTCCAATTCCGTTTGGAATTTTGGGACAACAGCAACATCAGTCAGGCAAAACTTTCAATAGAATGTGATGTGGTCAATTTTGTTGTGGAACTGTCCACTGGGAGATTCCCATGTCCAATGTTTAGATTTGGCCTTTTGGAACTGTAAGTTACCATGGATGGTCTTGATTGACATGGTGAACTCAGACAGTCTCTTACCCTGTTCGTTCCATTCTGGGCCATGGGTCCTAATGTGGAGTTCTTTGGGTTACCTTCTCGGTCCTATGTTGGCATCAAAATCACTGACAATGATCTTGTTGAAGGTGTGGTCTTCTTTATAGAACTTCTCCAGCTCCATGTAGAACTTCTCAATTTCTTCTTCATCATAGTTGGATATTGGTGCATAGATGACAAAGATAGAAACTGCTAGCAGTGAGCCACGTCTATTCAAGCATAGTCATCCAATTTGGGTAGTTAGACTTTCAAATGAGTCAATGCTCATGACCAAGTTCGTGTTGACAAGGACACCGATACCACCGATGCCTCTGTTGTCGCATGTACCGAGGAACAGTGTTGAAAATGAACTGATGTGATCAATGCCCTCTGGTTTTGGTCAGACCAATGATGTCGTACTTGATCTTCCACGCTTGCACCATCAGATCCTCTATGGATGCTTCCGATGCCATCGTACATGTGTTGAAAGTACAGACAGTCATTTTAGTCCTTCTTTGTTTGGCAGTCTAGTTCATCCCTGAGATTTTACCTGCTCTCCTTGCTCATTCTTCTCTTTTTTTTTTTTTTTTTTTGCTTTTTGGGTCACACCTGGCGATGCACAGGGGTTACTCCTGGCTTTGCACTCAGGAATTACCCCTGGCCGTGCTCAGGGGACCATATGGGATGCTGGAATTTGAACCCGGGTCGGCTGCGTGCAAGGCAAACGCCCTACCCGCTGTGCTATCTCTCCAGCCCCCTTGCTCATTCTTCTTAATGCTGCCATATTGGGGACTTTATCGGTGTCAGGAGAATGAGGCCCATTGTTGTTACTGTTTTTGACATAACGAATATGCCACAGGTCAGGCTCTGCCATGTGGGTGGAGTACTCTGGGTAGCTTGCTGGGCTCTCCAAGAGGGATGGAGGCTTTTAGGCGGCCTCCAATTGCCCTTGCAAGTGTTCCCATGGTTCACATCATATTTGAACCCTATTGAATATGGTCTAGGAATTATGGAAAATGGGTATTAAGTGCATCATGGCGCGTGGTCTGGAAAGTGGCCTAGAGGGTGACAGTGGCTGGGTAGTGGAGGTAGTGGAGGTCAGCCAGTGAGGTATTTATCTGGCGCTGGTAGGGTGAGGTGTCTGGGTTTGATCCCTGGAGTGCTGGAGATTGGAGGAGGCAGACAGAGGATCTTGTTTCCGGGTCTCATTGAGCCTGGAGTTCAAGGTCGCAAAGTTCTGCTTGACCTGGTTCTGTGGGGCTTCACTCATCCATGAGGCTCAGCCCGAGTGTCCGGAAAGCGGCCTGGAGCTTGGTGGTGACAGGGTAGTGGAGGTCACGTGCTATTTCATCGGTAAAGACGTGTACAGCACCCAGTCCAGACAAGCTCAGACCCCCAACACCTGAAGAATCTGCCACCAGTACTCATCAATACACTGACTTGGCTCTTCACACACTACCTGTCCTAATGGAAAACCAGCAGAACCGCTCTGCTGTACAAGAAGGGAGACATCTACGACATCAGTAACTATCGCCCAATCTGCATGTTGTCTGTCATCTGTCATCTACAAGTAGTTCACTCGAGTCATCCTGAATAGAATAGGCAGAACACTAGACAAAGGACAACCATGCAGGAAAGCTGGGTTCTGAAAGGATTCAGCACAATCGACCATATCCACACAGTGACCAGGCTCATTGAAGTTTCTCAAGAGTTCAAGATGCCTTCTCTGTCTAACGTTCAATTTAAAGAAGGCCTTTGATTCTGTTGAGACTGAAGCGGTCATCGAAGCCCTAGCCAAACAGGGCGTTCCCACTCAGTCAGTACATCAAGATCCTTCTTGAGCTGTATTACGGATTCGCCACCAGCATCTCACCATTCTATAAGGAAGGAAGTGATCATTGATGTAAAGAGAGGGGTTCAGCAGGGTGATACCATTTCACCGAAACTCCAGTGCTACCCTCAAGAACGTCATGCAATGACTGGAATGGGAAGAAATAGGAGTGAAGATAGACAATCAGCAACTACACCACCCCCTCTTCGCTGATGACATCATTCTAATAACACCAAACATTAGCCAAGCGGTACAAATGCTGGCCGACTTCAACAACAAGTGTGGAGAGATCGGACTGCAGCTGAATCTCACCAAAACAATGTTCATGAAAAACAAACTAGTCCCTGACGTTCCATTTGCTCTCAACGGAACAAACATCTCTGAATGCAGCAGCTATGTGTACCTGGGTCGAGAACGCAACATGAGGAATGACTTGGCGCCAGAACCGTGGAGGAGGAACAGAGCAGTGTGGAATGCCTTCAAGAGCATCGAAGAAGTGGTTAAGAGGACAAAGAAACTCTGGCTCCAGGCACATCTTTTCGACTCCACCATTCTTCCTGCACTAACATACACCTCAGAGACCTGGGCCCTATGCAAATAGGATGAGAATGCTATTAGGGTATCCCAAGGAGGAATCAAAAGAGCTATGCTTGGAGTATCATGTTTCGTTTCACTCAGGTGAGAAGAAATCCGGAGTTCCGACCTCCGACCTCCATCGATGGTCAAGAATCAGGGACCCTGTCTCGTTTGCCAAGGCATCAGAAATCAGATGGGCCGGACATGTAATCCATTCAGAGACGACCGCTGGACTAGAGCTGTTACCGACTGGATTCCACGGGACATCAAAAGACTGCGTAGCCAGCCACCTACGAGATGGTCAGACTTCTTCGTCAAAACCCTGAATGAACGGTTTGAGGCTCTTCGTGTTCCTGGAGCGAGCGGATACCATTGGGCTACACCAGCACGAGACAGGGATGAATGGAGACGTTGCTGGCGCCCGCTCGAGCACCAAGGATCAACGGAATGACAAGTGATACAAGTTATTATTATTATTATTTTGGCTGGTGGCCCATACCTAGAAGTACTCAAGACTTACTCCTGCCTCTGTGCTCAGGGGTCACTCCTGATGCTACTCAGAGGGACCATAGGCTGTGCCAGGTTTCCAATATTCACATGAAAGGCGAGCAACTTGCCCTCTGGACCTCTGGCTCTCTCCAGCACACCCACGTTGGATTTTTTAATGCGGAAATCAACACTCAACCACAAGTTGAATGTGGACAAACTGTGCTGGATTTACAATCTCTTGACTCTACCACTAATACGGCTTCGAGAGTTGGGGCTGGGAGCTAGCACAGAGGTAGAATTCACACACACACACACACACACACGCACGCATGCACGCACACGCACACGCACACGCACACGCACAGTGTTTAGAAATAAAGTTGGAGAAAATGTTTACTTTTAGAAAGATTCCACTAAAGTTTTTAATATATAAGCTGAAAAAAAACAAAAAAACGGCTCTAAGGGCGGGGACACGAGCTTTGCAAGTAGTCGCTCTGAGCTCTGCCCCTGGGCATCACCGGGACCAACGCCTGAACACCGCAGGGTATGGCTCACCGCCCCTCCTAATTAAGTAACTAATAAAACTATCTGAAGGTGATTTAGAGGTATGTCTAAATCACAGCGCGCGCGCGCGCGCGCGCGCGCGCACACACACACACACACACACACACACACACGTGCTCTGCGCAGTCAGTCCTAACGCTCTGTAGCAACGGAGTTAGCAGGTGCCCACAGTTTAGACACTTTCCTTCGAGCTCCCATTGAGTCCCTGCATTGTCTACTGCGCATGCGCTCTCTCAACCCAGCTGGGACTCCTGACAGCATTCCAGGCAGGGGAGACCACTTAGAAGAACCCCACGGCGGGTACCTTGAATTCTTTGCATTACTTCTGGTTGAAACGGCTCTACCAGTCAAAGACGGCTAATGAGGTGGTTTATCTGGTTTGATTGCTCTTGGTTTTATGGCCTACCCAATATATTCTTGGCCCAAGCTTCCCAGCCGGGAGGCCTGTTCAGAGTTTCTCTCTAGGAAAGCCCCACCCACAAGAGGTTTTTGCTTTCTTGCACGTGGGCTCTGAGCCAGGCCTGTAAGCCGACGGTTCGCACCTCCAACAACCCAACTTGGAAACTCTAAAGCAGGGGCGGGAGCGATAGCACAGCGGGTAGGACATTTGCCTTGCATGCGGTCGACCCGGGTTCAATTCCCAGCATCCCCTATGGTCCCCTGAGCACCACCAGGGGTAATTCCTGAGTACAGAGCCAGGAGTAAACCCTGTGCATCACCGGGTGTGACCCAAAAAGCCAAAAAGCTAAAGAAAATAGAAGGGAGAGAGAGAGAGAGAGAAAAAAAACCATAGGTAAATGAGAAATTTCACCACACCCATCCCCACTGCTGGGATGTGAGCAACTGCAGAATGAAGTGGCCGCCTTTTAAACCCTGAGAGAATATTCTTCCCGATACTTTTATTTACATGCATGTAATAAAATACTGTGGGGTGAGAGCACCTGAGCCAATTGCATCTCACCTTCCTGCAAGAAAAGACTTCCCTAGTCGTGGAAAGTGTGTTTCCCGGCTTCCTTTGCCACCCCACCCACGCCCTCCTGTCTGCTGCGGGCGTGACCACAGACTGGCACAGGCCACGAGCCCTGGGTCGGCCCCTGGCAGCGCCTGCCTGCTGGGAGCCAGGGAGGCTGGCGAGGGGGGACAGGGGCAGGAAAGAAAGTGGGGCTGGGAACTAACGAGTTTCTCACCAAGTTTAACACAGCTATAATTTTATAGTTTGTCTTGAGAATAGTAAGAAATTTTTGTTCTGAATAAAAGCAATGCACGCGACGCTTGGAAAGCTCTTAGCTTATACTATTAAAGAGAAATGCTCAGCGATTGCAATTAGTAATATTGGAGTCCATTTGCTTTTAGTTGACAAGGATGTGCATATGTGTGTGTGTTGTGTGTTTTCATATTCTTGCGATGGTCTCAGGAAGAGGAAACAAATGCTTGTTTCTAGTGATTACCTGTGAACAAAGCGATGCAAAGAGGGATAGGGATTTTGACATTTTGTTGTTTGTGCTTTTGTTTGATTTTTTTTTTTCACACTAATGCATATACTGCCTTTGTGAAGAAACAAGTCTACCTATTTTGCTTCCTTGGTCTTTGGAGCCAACCAAATTGATTTATCTTCTTTATAGTCCTCAGTTTATGATGATCAAGCAGACTCAGAGAAGTTTTACATAATATTCACAAGGTCAGATAGCTGATTAGTAAGTGCCTAGAAACTGTATATTTCCTAGGGCTAGGTTGGACCAAGGTCTAGAGACTGGTGCCATCGCAAGGGTGCAGCAAGGCTGAACACAGCGGTCTACACCTTGGTTGTAACTGCTGGGCTGTAGAGCAGCATGTGGGACAGGTGCGGGTCCTCAAAAGAAAGGTTGAAGAACGCTGGGTTAAACACCTCCCTCATGGGGCCACCAGATGTGGCCCCAAAAAACAGAAACAAAGGGAGGGAGGGAGAGAAATAAAGAGAGGGGTAGGAAGGAAGGAAGGAAGGAAGGAAGGAAGGAAGGAAGGAAGGAAGGAAGGAAGGAAGGAAGGAAGGAAGGAAGGAAGGAAGGAAGGAAGGAGAGAGAGAAAGAAAGAGAGAAAGAAAGAAAGAGAGAGAGAAAGAAAGAAAGAAAGAAAGAAAGAAAGAAAGAAAGAAAGAAAGAAAGAAAGAAAGAAAGAAAGAAAGAAAGAAAGAAAGGAAGGAAGGAAGGAAGGAAGGAAGGAAGGAAGGAAGGAAGGAAGGAAGAAAGAAAGAAAGAAAGAAAGAAAGAAAGAAAGAAAGAAAGAAAGAAAGGAAGAAGATTGGTGTAGTACAGTATTACTGTATGATTAAAGCATAAACATTAACACTATTATAAACTATGTTACCTCAATATTGGTGCTGTTTTTAAAGAAAAAATTCATGGTAGTTTCTTAAAATATTAAACATTAGCTGTGACATATGATCCAACAACTTCATTCCTAAGTAAGGAATGAGAAGTCTTTAACCCTGAGAAATAAAAGCATATAATCACACAGAGAGAGATTGAAAAGCAAGCTCTCAGAAGAGAGTGGTGCAGATAGTCTCTTGCCCGCATGCCTGGCTGTCTTCTCCGGGGCCCCTCGGAGGGGATGGGCTCCAGCTTCTCTCCCCACCCCGACCAGAGCTCCCGGCGGCCGAAGACCACCAGAACCTAGCTACAGCCATGCTGGAGGCGCCTCTCCACACGTTCGGACAGGCCTCATGCATGAAGGTACCGGCAGAGGAACCCAGGTGTGTGTAATCCCATCAATGGCCAACATCCGGAGAGACTTAAAAGCAAGCTCTCAGAAACATGTGGCCACAAAGCGGCCGGGCGATATCTTTAGCGTTCTTCTCCCTCTGGGAGAAACTGGCAATCTTCTGAGAGTTTCCTGCCCACATGGGACAGCCTTGCAAGCTTCTCATGGTGTATTCATATGCAAAATCCAGTAACAATCTGGATCTCATCCCCCTGACCCTGAAGAACCCCCAGTGCAACATCGTTAGGAGGGCCAAGTCGAGATGAACTTCTAAGATCCCAGGGAAAGGACGAAATGAGATGCTACTGAGCCCACCTGAGAAATCGGTGATTAACGGGATTTCATGATTTTCGTGAATCACACAAAGATTTGCACAGGAATGCTCTGAGAATCATTATTCATAGTAACCCAAAAGTGGAAATAATCCAAACATCAGCTGGTGACTAGGTAAATAGAATGTGGTCCATACATATGGCAAAAAGCCTTTCAACAATAAGCAAATAAAATACTTGCTACGACATGGATGAATGGTGAAAAGCACAAAATGATATATCATTTAATGTCTATAAAATAGTCTCATTTATTATGTTTAGAGATAGACAAGGCTATCTATCTATCTATCTATCTATCTATCTATCTATGTGTCTATCTATAAAAAAAACTAACCCTATACCTTAGGAACAGATTAAAACATAAAACAACTAAACTGGATTCTGGTGATTGTTGCACAACTGTATAACTATACTAAGACTTGTCTATGTTTACCTTTATTTATTTATTTATTTATTTATTTTTGCTTTTTGGGTCACACCCGACATTGCAGAAGGATTACTCCTAGCTCTGCACTCAGAAATTACTCCTGGTGGTGCTCAGGGGACCATATGGGATGCTGGGAATCAAACCGAGGCTGGCCGCATGCAAGGCAAATGCCCTACCCACTGTGCTATCGCTCCAGCTCCCTAGGTTTACCTTTAAAATGGTCAGCTTTTATCTTATTTAAATCCCAACTTACTAAAGTTGTAACAGAGATATTGGCAAGAGGAGACCTCCATAGTTAACATATGCATTCATTCGGTTGTGTTGATTTCACAATTTGCCTAAGAATGATGGATTCATATTTGTGGAATAAATATCAGTTTCTAGTGTAAAAAAAAAAAAACATAAAATGACTAGGTGCCCGAGAGATAGTTCAACAGGCCGAGTGCATGCTTCTTGTGTAGGAGGCCCAAGTTGAATGCGTGGTATCACACGGTTTCCCAAATGCCGAGCCCAGAGTACCACCAGCTTCGGCTCACAAACAAAACATTTCACAGCAGGACTGCGGATGCGGCTTAGCTACAGACGACGTGCCTTGCCAACATGGCCCTGCACTTGATCCTTGGCATGACACGTGCAAAAAACAAAGCCAGAAGCTATAAGATAATCTTTTTTGATTCATTCACAGTTAGAATCCTGAATAAGAGAGCTTTTCGAGTTTGCTAAGTAAGTAGATTCTAGTAAGAGTTTTAAGCTTCAGCGTCAAGGTTCTATTCAATTGCTCACTAGTCGGATAAATGAATTCGTATTCTTTTGGTAGGCAGGGCCAGGAAAAGACCCCCAGTAACGCAATGCGTTCCCTCTGATGTTCCTAGTCCTGGTACGCAACCCTCAGCCTTTTGGCCTCCTGCACGCTGTCTGCTCTCTTTTCTACCCTCCCCCCAACTTAACATACCCCACCTTGCGTTCGGTTTGATTTGCTCTTTCTGTGTTTGCTCACGTTTTTCCAATAAACCAACTCTCTCTCCCCTAACTTGTCTGTTCTCCAGACCCATCTCCTTTCCACTGAAACGTCCCAGCCTTTCCCGGCCTTCTCGCCCTTTCTCCTAAGAGCATAAATGGCCATAAAGTTTCTCACCCCTTTCTC
This sequence comes from Sorex araneus, assembly GCF_027595985.1. Classification (NCBI taxonomy): domain Eukaryota; kingdom Metazoa; phylum Chordata; class Mammalia; order Eulipotyphla; family Soricidae; genus Sorex; species Sorex araneus. The sequence continues at coordinate 68,932,113 of NC_073303.1, forward strand.
TGGTAGTCCTGCCTGGCTCTCCTGGCTAGGAGAAGGTGCTGGAATGTGACTTCAGCACATTCCAGCCAACCCAAACCCTGTTAGTGAAGAATGAGCTCTTGCACAAGTAGGGGGAGTGTTTTATGGCCTGTTATTGTTACTCTTACATTGTCAGACTTTTCAAAGAAACAGTGGGTTAATTATTTACAAGGTTGGGATAAAACTTTCACTAAAATACTTTCACACCTGATTGGGGAGATGGAGGCCTATCTTAAAAAAAAAAGTCTTTCAAGAAAAGGTTTAGATATCATTTCTAATTCTAATTTTTATTTCTGTAAAACGTTCTACTATTAAAGGGAAAGGTGGGGTCTGGAGAGATGGACCAATGGGCTGAGCATATTATGCTTTGCACGCAGGTGGTCTGGGTTCAAGCCCCAGTACTGTGCGTTTCCTGAACATCCCCTGGAGTAACCCCTGAACAGAGAGCTGTGAATAGCCCCTGAGCACCACTGGGTGTGACTTACCCCAATCCCTCTCCCCCAGTTTACTTTTTTAAATGATAAAATTGGAAGAGAAAATGGTTCTGTATAAGAGGAAACTGTTGGAACTCTGTGTGTGTGTGTGTGTGTGTGTGTGTGTGTGTGTGTGTGTTGTGTGCCTGGCACAGAAACCAATGCTTCACACCTGTAAGGCATATGCTGTCTCACTGAGTGGTACCTCCAGAACTCTTTTAAAAATCAGTAAATTATTTTTTAATCATTTCATCAAACTACAAATAGAGATATAAATATTTTTTTTATTTGGGTTTTTTTTTATGTTGGGGTTTCTGGGCTATACCTAGCATTTCTCAAGGCTTACTCCTCCCTCTGTGCTCAGGGATCACACCCAGCAGGGCTCAGAGGACCACCTGTCGTGTCAGGCACTAAGCCTGGGTCAGTCATATGCAAGGCAAGCGCCTTCCACCTGGTGCTATTTATTCAGCTCCGTAATTTATTTTAAGTTCCGATAACTTTTTCCTGCCTATCGAGCAACGTTCATGAGTAACATAGATTTCCTTCACTCCCATAGCCCCTGTGTGAGCATTCCATAAGGGAGAGATTCTAATCATTGGTGGTAATTACATGAGACCCTGAGTCATTATACACTATTAATTGTCTGAAATATAACCAGAAGAAAAATAAACATCAGGGAGGAAATCTAGCATGACTGCAATTGAGCTTAATTACAGTGCCTCCGGTCTATAGGACAAAACTCAAGGTTGGTATTTCAAAATTGATTTAACTTTTAAGTAACTTTTTAGTAATGTTTAATTAGCGTCTTAGTTATTGAACCAGTTAGCAATCTTTGTTCTTTTACTGGATATGACTCCAAAACTCTTTTTGAACAGAGTGTTTTCTGCTGCTACTCTTTCCCCTTAATCAGGGGTGTTCATGCAGTTAAACACTTAATAGAAACGCACTCAAGTGG